>NC_137117.1:38698542-38866042 GCF_949357685.1 Gobio gobio | reverse complement strand
TTTCGGATGGTAACAACAATCTTCCAGAGTTCTCTGGCCAAAAAGTAGGTTTCATATTGGTCTGGAAGTGTTAATGCTTGTGATATTCTCTGTTTAATGGCAAGTTAAACATATTCCCCAATAAAACTAAATATTTGACTTGTGTTCCAGGGACCTGGGAAGGTCAAGGAGAGAGAAAGTGGGGTTGAAGTTCTGCGGCTGCAAGTAACAGACAAAGACACCCGTGGTTCAAACGCCTGGAAAGCCAAATACACAATCCACGGAGATAAAAACGAGCAGTTCAAAATTGAAACAGACCCTGTTACAAACGAGGGGATTTTAACAGTTGTTAAGGTAAGCAGAGGGTTGACGTTTATTGTGTTGCTGGTTCGGGCTGGTTATGATGCAAACAAACAGAGAAAATGTTTTGATAGCGCCAGCATCAGAGTTTGCACTGAAATGCATTATTATTATGTTATGCTGGGATAGAAGCTATTTTGACATATAAAATAAACAAAAATATGTATGCATACGTTCATGTTGACACTTCTCTAAACTCTCTTTATTTTTCGGCTCATTCCAAACACACAGCCAATGGATTACGAGGAGCAAACATACCAAAATCTATCCATCAGTGTGCAGAATGAAATTCCTTACTTTTCATGTAAGGTCAAAAAGCAAGTACAGAATGCCATGTGGCAGCTCGAAAAAATACCCCAAAACCCTGGCATGAGTGTTGAACACCTCTATAAAACCACTTCAGTGACCATTAATGTTGAAGATGTCAACGACCCTCCGGTATTTATACCCCCTGTTAAACACGTTCCAGTAATGGAGAACATAGCCACAGGAACAAGTCTTACAACCTTCACTGCTAAAGACATGGATGGAAGCCATATAAACACATTTAAGTAAGAGAAGCTAATAGTTTGTGTAAAACGAATGCCAATGTAGTTTATTGGAGAAACAGGATCACATAAACAAAGGTGAATTCATCCGCTGCTTCTTTCGATTCTCAGATTTGTTAAAGGTGAAGATATTGCTGGATGGATAACGGTTGATGCAAAGACTGGACAAGTATCCACAAATAAAATTCTGGACAGAGAGTCACCGTTTGTGATTAACAACACCTATAGAGCAACCCTATATGCCGTGGATGATGGTAAGATGATGGTTTTTAAAGAAATTAATACTTTTATTCAGCAAGGATGCATTAAATGAATCAAAAGAGACATTAATTACAAAATATTTCTATCTCAAATAAATAATCTTCTTTTGAACTTTTCATTAAAGAATCCTGAAAACTGTATTATTGTTTCTGCAAAAATATTAAGAAGCACAACTGTTTTCACCATTGATAATAATAAGAAATGTTTCTTGAGCATCAGATCATCATATTATAATGATTTCTGAAGGATCATGTGACAATGAAGACTGGAATAATGATGCTGAAATTCAGATTTGATCACAAGGATAAATTGCAATATTATTTCACTACTACTTTTACTGTATTTCTTATATAATAAACGTGGTGAGCATAACAGACCACAAACTTTTGAACAATAGTGTACTTACTGTATACCTATTATAGATATTCTCATATTCTGAAGTATATCTGTACAAATAACTTATTTTATTTTATTTACACATTATGAGAAATGCACACATTTATCTAGTGGAAAATGCATGTAAAAGTTAGCTATCCAGATCTTATGTAACCAGACTTACGATAATGGCATAAAGTCTGCCGCCCAATGCAGGACATTCTGTAGCAGGCATTGTCAGAAATGTTAGGGTGATACAACTGTCCTCTTATCGTAATGAATGGAGAAATAAAAACCTCATTAAAGACCTAACCTAACCTTGTAACCTCATGAATGATCATGAATGACATTATCATGTTTTATACTCCAACTGAATTTCTCTTTACTCCATGTCTCTGATTGGCAGGACTGCCACCGCTGACAGGCACTGGAACTCTATTTATTCATCTGAGTGATCAAAATGATAACGTACCAACGCTGGAAGTGAACACACTGAAAATGTGCCTGGATACAGAGCCCACAATGGCCAAAATCACAGCTGTAAACCCGGACCTTCCTCCATACAGTTCACCTTTCTACTATGAGCTTTTGGGAAATGTTGAGGACAAATGGAAAGTTGAACCAGTCTTTGGTAATCTTTCCTTTTACTTCACTTATCCCGGTCCACCCTACACTATTCCTCACTGAATATATGGCAAATAATGCCATAGATCTCTTAGAAAGACAGACGTCTTTGAATATCTTCTATCTTTACTTCTATCTATCTGTACTTAGCAGTAATACTAACACATCTTTATCTCTCAAAGGCCCAACGGCGAGTCTTGTAAAAGATCAGAGTGTGTATTCAGGTCATCACCTCCTCCAGATCAAAATATCAGACCAGCAGGGACTTTCCGCCATCCATAACCTGACAGTCACAGTGTGTGACTGCTCTATCACTCCCAGCTGCCATGAGAGGATGGCTCGGAGGGCTCAGATGGGACCTGTTGCCGCCTGGATGTTTGCTCTTGCAGTTCTGATCTTCATAGGTAATTCTGTGATTTACGATGCATTCATGGCATTTACAGTCCTAAAAGGTGATGAAAGATTTCGCAAACAGTTTTCATACTGAAAACTCATCCTTCTGTTCAAGTCAATCCAACCATCAAAGGTGTGGTAAAACAACTACAAAAAAATATGCTGTAGAAACCTGTTTTAGAATGACATATGCTTTTCACATTTGCTTTGTAAACCTAACGGAAGCATATTTTTGTAGCATTCTTACGTTTTGCTATGAACCAATTGCATGCCAGAGACAACATATGCTTTGTTCTTATTGGCTAAAACACTTGTCAGTACAGTTTATGCAAATTCCCACGATAAACTGGGAAGCCACTAACCTGTCCGAAGCATGGCTGAAGAACAAGGTTGAGGATGAAAAATGTAGTTATCTTCTCCGATGGGTCGGAGAGAAGGGCTGGATATTTTCACATGGTCACTGTCTGCAGATGAAGCAAAGATCTTAAGGTCGTCTTACGACCGCTTCATATGAGAAGTTTGCTGAATTCGCATTTGCTGAAGAGCGAAAAAGCTAGCGTTGTTGTGACTCTGCGTCCCCCTTTATACTTCTGGGTATGCCGTCACATACTACGTCATGACGTAGCACCAATCAGGATCGGTCTTAGTTTCATTCATGCTTCAGACGCGCTACGCTAAGAGAGCGTCCCCAAAGAGTCGTTCTTACGACGCAGGGAGATTTCCCTCGAAAGGGAACTATTATTTAAGATTAATTTAGTAGAAGATATTGTGTGAAATGGTTGAGCAAAATCAAGTAGGCCTACTAGTGAAAGGTCTGAATTCATTAAGTCAGGATGCCCAAGCTCACGAGTGGCCAGATTTCCTGCTATAGTCTTATCCTCCTCTTCCACTGATCTGGGCAATCCTGAGAAATCTGCAGGAGAGACTGCACAGACTAATACTAATAGCTTCCTACTAGCCAATGATGTGGTCTCCTGTTAACCCTTACAATTGCTCCTCCTCATCCTTTGCCAGTTCAGAGACCTCTTGTCTTAGGTGCACTCTTAAAAATAATGGTTCTTAAATGGTTCTTTGACGAGGTGTATGGTTCCATGAAGAACCTTTAATATCCAAAGAACCTTTCCATTGCACAAAAGGTTCTTTGTAGCGCAGAAAGGTTCTTTAGACTATAAAATAGTTAGAAAAAAAAGGTTCAAAGAACCTTTCACAAAACGGTTCTTCGGGGAACCAAAAATGGTTCTTCTATGGCATCACTGTGAAACCCCCTTTTTGGTTCATCCTGGCACCTTTATTTTTAAGGGTGTGGATGGGACAATATGCCATATATTTCCGGAGAGATTGAAGTTGTGTGTCTGAACCCTGGGGCATCAGTACATTTTTGGTCAGGGTCAAATGTGACTGAATCAATGTGAGATTCTCTGTATCGTACATTAATGCTAAACCTTTCCACTATGACTAACTTTCTCTTCCAATATTTATTAAACCAGGTAAAAAGGAATTCTCTCTTTTTTTTCAGAAATGTGCTTAATGGTCCTCCTGGTCTCCTTAAAGGCAGAGAAAAGAATTATTGAAATGGAAGATGCCTTTGGTCGTCTCATCATAACAAATACGGAAAATCCAGGAACAGACTGCATGGTAATTTCATCAGACAACCCAGAGTAGCGGTCTTTCAGTAATATTTGAATCTGTACATTTTGTTCAGTTTTAGGCAACACTTTACAACAAGATTGTATATTTCAGCATTAATTTATGTAATAACATGAAATAATGAACAGTACTTTTACAGCATTTGTTAATTAAATTGTAATTCCTCTTTTCATATATTTTTAGAATGTACTTTTTTTCCTGTGATCAAAGCTGAATTTTCAGCATCATTACTCCAGTCTTTAGTGTCATATGATCCTTCAGAAATCATTCTAATATGATTATTTGATGCTTGAGACAGTATTATCAATGTTGAAAACAGCTGGTGGGTTTGTGAAACATTTTTATATATGATTCACATATGATATGATGAATAAAACGCATTTCTTTGACATGTCTTAAATGTCACTTTTTTGATCAATTTAATGTGTCCTTTTTTTGTTAAATAAATCCCCAAAATTTAAAAGGTACTGTATGGTGTACATGTACTTGATGTGAATTATTTTAATATGCTTGAAATTATGCATAGTTTTATAGTATAGTAACGTGATATGTATAAAAAGCACTGTAAAATAAAATTACCATATTACATTTTAATTTCCAGTTTCCCGTTGACTTTATCCGGTCTCTCCACGGCGATTACTGCAACAAGACACAAGTGTATGTCATTTTCCCCTTCGACCTTCTTACTCAACGCTCGTCTCATGACTCTTTCTCCTGCTGCAGACCTTGCTGAACCACGCCCCCCTCGCCTCATGCCCTCCTCGCCTCATGCCCTCCTCGCCTCATGCCCTCCTCGCCTCATGCCCCCCTCGCCTCATGCCCCCCTCGCCTCATGCCCCCCTCGCCTCATGCCCTCCTCGCCTCATGCCCCCCTCGCCTCATGCCCCCCTCGCCTCATGCCCCCCTCGCCTCATGCCCTCCTCGCCTCATGCCCCCCTCGCCTCATGCCCCCCTCGCCTCATGCCCTCCTCGCCTCATGCCCTCCTCGCCTCATGCCCCCCTCGCCTCATGCCCCCCTCGCCTCATGCCCCCCTCGCCTCATGCCCCCCTCGCCTCATGCCCCCCTCGCCTCATGCCCCCCTCGCCTCATGCCCCCCTCGCCTCATGCCCCCCTCGCCTCATGCCCCCCTCGCCTCATGCCCCCCTCGCCTCATGCCCCCCTCGCCTCATTCCCCCCTCGCCTCATTCCCCCCTCGCCTCATTCCCCCCTCGCCTCATGCCCCCCTCGCCTCATGCCCCCCTCGCCTCATGCCCCCCTCGCCTCATGCCCCCCTCGCCTCATTCCCCCCTCGCCTCATGCCCCCCTCGCCTCATGCCCCCTCGCCTCATGCCCCCCTCGCCTCATGCCCCCTTCGCCTCATGCCCTCCTCGCCTCATGCCCTCCTCGCCTCATGCCCTCCTCGCCTCATGCCCCCCTCGCCTCATCCCCCCTCGCCTCATCCCCCCCTCGCCTCATGCCCTCCTCGCCTCATGCCCCCCTCGCCTCATGCCCCCCTCGCCTCATGCCCCCCTCGCCTCATGCCCTCCTCGCCTCATGCCCCCCTCGCCTCATGCCCCCTTCGCCTCATGCCCTCCTCGCCTCATGCCCTCCTCGCCTCATGCCCTCCTCGCCTCATGCCCTCCTCGCCTCATGCCCCCCTCGCCTCATGCCCCCCTCGCCTCATGCCCCCCTCGCCTCATGCCCCCCTCGCCTCATGCCCCCTTCGCCTCATGCCCCCTTCGCCTCATGCCCTCCTCGCCTCATGCCCCCCTCGCCTCATGCCCCCTTCGCCTCATGCCCTCCTCGCCTCATGCCCCCCTCGCCTCATGCCCCCCTCGCCTCATGCCCTCCTCGCCTCATGCCCCCCTCGCCTCATGCCCCCCTCGCCTCATGCCCCCCTCGCCTCATGCCCCCCTCGCCTCATGCCCCCTTCGCCTCATGCCCCCTTCGCCTCATGCCCTCCTCGCCTCATGCCCCCCTCGCCTCATGCCCCCTTCGCCTCATGCCCTCCTCGCCTCATGCCCCCCTCGCCTCATGCCCTCCTCGCCTCATGCCCTCCTCGCCTCATGCCCCCCTCGCCTCATGCCCCCCTCGCCTCATGCCCTCCTCGCCTCATGCCCTCCTCGCCTCATGCCCTCCTCGCCTCATACCCCCGCTGCCCGACCGTCTTTCGACCTGCAGCAACAGCAACCCCACATTTATGACACAGTCTTTCAGCTTAGAATATAATTTATAGCAGTAAACACATGCAATAAACTCATACCTATGTTCACATTTCATTCTCCTGCAAGCCCACAGCACACAGTTAGATGGATAATAGTGTTGACACATATGGCTATATTACTGGCTATAAAATCTTCTAAAATCCCCCCCCCCCCCCCCCCCCCCTTCGGGGTTTATTTAAACCCCACTTTCACTATCCTCAGTTATGCTACCTAGTCACTAAATTAAGGAGGCCTAATGCCGAGTTCAGACTGGATGATTTTCAAACTCCTCGGATCGTTGCTCTTTTCACACTGCATCTGGGGTATCAGTCAGTTACTGATGTGTTCACACTGCACGATGGATCAGCGACAGCTCTGTCCCGTCCGCAAACTACATTTCACAACGAAACACATGCAAGAAGTGCGAAGGAAACAACGCGAGATCACACGTGCGTCAGACTGGAGTTCTCGCATGAGACTGGAATTGTTATTAAAAATATAGACTGCAGTGCAGAAACTTGCGATCCAAATAGTCTGTGCGCTGATTTGCAGCGAAAAGGAGAAAAAGATAAAGATTATGGCGGAGGAAATAGTTGGGGAGACACAGGGGGCAAGGATTGTGTTCTGCAAAGAGAGTTTGAGGTAAATTAATCATTTTGCACCGTGCCGCTGTTGCGGCTGGTCAAGCAAATGTTTGTGCTTTGTTTCTGTTTGATATAATTGTAAATATATCTATTAAAATACTAATATTCTGGTCTATAACTCCTCCCGCTGCCCTGTATCTTGCTCTCTCATTGGCTGTCTGTCATCACCAATGTCATTTTCAGTCAGAACACATTTCTCACAGCAGGATTTTGAATCGCCGACAGGTCCAGATATTTAGCATGCCAAATATCTCACAGGCGTCAGCGACTCATCTGCGATTCTCTCTGATCGCGTCTTTGATCATTCACACTGCGTGATTGTCACTCGCGTGCACGAGCACAGATTTGCCTATGATTTCGGGCATTTGACGGCGATTTCGCAAAACCTGTCGGGGCTAAAATCGGGCAGTCTGAACTCGGCATAACTATGCTATTATTTGGGCCAGCGCCCAAGGCGGCTCACAGAGAGCCTAACACTCTGAACTTCTGTTCAGGCAGCCCTAAAGAATGGAGACCTTAAACAAGAGGCCTAGGCAACACTCTAACCCAAGGGCAGTACTGAGAAAGCTCAAAAAGAGCTCAGTCTAATTGGCCCGTGAAGCTCCACAGAGTGGAGGCCTCAACACAACAACTCTCATAATGAGAGAAGGCCTAGCAACACCCCGCACTGAGGTCAGTAGCCAAGGAGGCTCCAAGAGAGCCTATCTGGCATCAGACAATGCATTCACAACCAGCTTCCTTCTGAAAGCAGTGGCCAAGAAGGCTTGCAAAGAGCCCAAACTCAACTTAAAAATGCTGCCTTTAGAGGACGCATTGCAAGTTAGGAAGGCATCAAGGCACGTCCGAAAACAATGTTAAGCTTCACATTCTGTCTCCTGAAATACCTTTGTCTGATCGATTTTTGAAGGCAGCCTATATGTATCCTACGCTGCCTTTGATATCCCACAATCCTCTGCATTCATTCTGTGACAGTTGAGCTAAAATAAAGATGGCGTCTGAAAGTTGCGGTTGCCAGTCAGTTTGTGTGTAAATGTATGCCTATGTTTTTGACCCATGTTTTCCACTTCTGATGTCATTTCTAGCAAAAAAAATACTATCATAATAATTAAATATTCACTTAGTTATCACCAAAGCTCTCTCTATTTTGCTGTAGATCATTAAACTGTTACACTGCCTGTCCAAAATCAATTTTGTGCCTTCCTTAGCAACTGCTGGCTGCAAAGTCATTGCCTATAAGGCAGCAAGGAAACAAGTCAGCTGCCTAAGTTTTTGTACACAGTCCTAGTCACTTGCATTGTTCCTGAATGAATCAGCCATTTTAGCGAATGACTCAGTAACTCACTCATTAAGACAGTGACTGTGCCAGCACAAAAACACACTCCTATACAATCACAAATATAATCTATTTATTGTTAATGACAAAATAATTGAGATTAAGAAATTTGGGGCAATATCGCACATACCTATTATAACTGTATGGGAAAAGGGACTAGTACAGTACAATGTTTGTGTTCAATGGAAGAAAGTCATACAAGTAATGACAGACGTTGCACTTACCTTTGTATTTTGTGTTTCTTTGGTCTTTTTTTTCCCTGAAAACCAGCTCAACCAGTCAAAAGTGTGAATAACTACTAGATACAAGCAGACCAGAAACAGCCACTGAAATTTTTCCAGTCGAAACTAATTCTCTTTGTTTGCATTTCCTTCTGCAATGCAAACCAAGCTGAAATCTGTTTAACCTTCAGAGCCACATGGAGGGTCTCTGGTTGAACTGGGTCATCAGGTCAGCAGCAAAGACATGGGTTAATAAAGTGAGATTAAATTTGATTAAATGTGTAGAGTAAATACAAGTATATTTGTGCAATTTAACATTAAAATATGGCAGGATTGCATTTCACTGTTTTTTTTTTTTTTTTTATAATTTTGAGTGCTCTATACTCAATCTGTTTTTGTGCAAGTGAGAATAAGTGACTCAGTGAGAGTCAATGCCTGCTCACATTAGTCTACATAACTACAATACCCGTCAGGTTTACACATAATGCCTCTGTACTTACTCACGATCTCTCTTAACATGGGGACAGGAGAGCTGTCCGTCAATAAATAGGAAAAAGTATTTGAAAAAGTAACTTGGATGTTTTGTTGTAAATTTAAAAGTAATGTGTTACTTTACTAGTTACTTGCAAAAGTAATCTGATTATGTAACTTAAGTTATACGTAACTCCAACATTGTCATCCAGCAGGGAGGACCAGTACAGCCGGTCAGAAATGCATGCTTTGTTGACATGGTGCTGGAAGATGTAAAAGATGGCAAATGTTTTATAGGCTTGATTTACAGTTGATTACAGATGACACTACAACAGTGAACTGGAGCAAGACCTTTGATTTTAAAGTGCCCCTATACTAATATGGTTTTCAAATATTCCCTTTCATGCAGTGTGTCTGACGTTCTGCAAAGATGTAAAGTCGAAAGTGCACAATAAATAAAGTCATTGTCTCCCAGAATCTGAACCGCTGATAAAAGTCGTTTGTATTTTGAATCCTAACGTGTGACGGTTCAATGTCACTAGAAAACTCATTTGCATAATGCAATGTTGTACGTTGTCCATCCACGAAGAACTTGACCAGCCCTCAAACGTCATTTTACTGACGACTGCTTCTCGCATCTCAGAGTTCAACAGATTAGAGATAGAGCAAGATTTGTTTCGCAAACCTTAATGTTTCATCAGTCATTCACTTTAGTGCTCGGCTAACATTTGCGCTGTTATTGATACAGTTACGAAACGCATGTGCACCACAGTAAATTAGAAACACACACGTGTTTGTTGATGGACACACACTTGTTATGCTGATGGGGAGGAATTACAGCTGCAACATCTCATAATGTACCTCAAAATGATCACTGGAAACGTCCTGCTCAAGTCGTCCTTGCGATGGAGGTTCGGGCTGGACAACTAGTTCTTCGAATGTTTCATCATCGGACTCGCGCTGGGATTGATATGGTGAAATCAATGTCATCGTTACTGTCTTTAGTGTGTACAATCGCTGAGCTTTAGGAAGCCTCCATAGCTGGAGTTCAGTTATGGTGATGGGCGTTTACCAATCACAACAGACTGGGCCATCTGGACAATCAGAGCAGGGAAGGCTCGTGGAAAGGAGGAATTTAGAGAGATTGATTCATCCGTTGTTTGAACGGATGAATCAGTGGTGTGGTGTGCAATAGGGGCACTTTAATGCAAAAGCTGTCAAAACATTAAGGGCCCTATTTTAACGATCTGAAACGCAAGTGTCAAAGCGCGAAGCGCAAGTAACTTTGTGGGCGGGTCTCGGCGCTGTTGCTATTTTCCCGGCGGGATAAATGGCTCTTGCGCCCGGCGCAAATCTAAAATGGGTTGGTCTGAAGTAGCTTCATTATTCATAGGTGTGGTTTGGGCGTAACGTGAATAAACCAATCAGAGCGTCATCCAACATTCCCTGTAAAAGCAGGTGCGCAAGTTCCATTATGGATTGCTATTATTATGGCGTATTTACCAGGCGCACGCCAGGAGCGGTTCACAGCCGAGGAGACTGATCTTGTAAGAGCAGTGAAAGACAGAGAAGTTGTGTTGTATGGGGATGGCAGAAACCCACCCAAAATAGCGTCGGTTAAACAGGCGTGGGAGGAAATAGCCACAATTGTTTCGTCAGCTGGCATCCCCAGGACGTCGCACCAGTGCCGCAAGCGCTACAATGACATCAGAAGACGGGGAAAGTCCAAGCTTGCCAGCATCAATCGGGCACGCCGTGTAACGGGAGGTGGATCTGCCTCTACTCAGGACCTGACGCCAGCAGAGGACATCGCTGCGTCCACCCTCACCGATTTTTTTTCCTGGTTCTTGACGGACAAACCAATTTGTTAGATGTCCTTATATACATATATGTCTTGCCAGAAGTTGCTATTGGGCAAACAAGTCTCCTTAATTATTAGACTACAATTAGCCTGAATCATTTGTAAGCTAGATTTATGCCTATTTTTTCACATCTTCGTGGCACACCACAATGATTTCCGTCATCTCATGTGTTAATATTTTTTAGTGTAACAATTTATGATTTGCAAAAATAACTGTTGCATCTGTGTAGATTACATGAGCAAAGTGTTTGCGCGTTGTGCACGCTATACATTATGGTCAAGCATGCGCCCTTAAAATAGCATAACGAACAACGCGCAACGCGCCACTGACTTTAGACTAGGTTTTTTCTGGTCAGTGGCGCAATTGTTTAATGGAACAGCAAAATAGCACCAGGGATTGTTTGCGCCGGAACACGCCTCCTTTTTTGCGCTGAACCGCCCAGGTAGCGCAAGTTCATTCACTAGTTTAGCGACGTGCTTCTGTGGAGGGAAAAGCGCGCTTTGCGCGGGTGCAAAATAGGAATGACACATGCGTCGGTGTACAAAGTCAATTGCGCTGGGTGCAAGATAGGGCCCTAACTGTCTTCTGTAAGTATTTCTACATAGAATCAAGTATGCAGGTATTTCAACAAATTTAAGTACAATGTAAAAACATGCATGTACACAATAGCCTAAGTGCTTTGTATCAAATGATTAATTTATATGTTAGTTAAGGCCACTTAATAAAAAGTGGGTCCAAAAAGTGTATATTAAATAGCAGAATCATTAAACACTGAAGTTTAACATTCTTCTTTAATTTCAAACCACAACATATCAACATGTACACATCAAGTACACTTGAAGCCAGTAAAGTCTCCATGTACAGATCATTTACTCCTTGCAAATGTTATAGAAAGAATTAGTTTCTATAACTAAAAATAACAATGAGAGACAATAAAGGACATTTCAAACAATATGCAAACTATTCAAATTATGAGCAGGGCTGTAGGTGCAGTGTTAGCGCCCCCTGGGTGTGGAGCTGTAGCAAGCGGAGAAATTCCTCTGGCATGGAGTGAATACCAACTTTGGGTCCTTTGTTGTCAAAGTAGTGATGTGGTATAATCTGCTTTTCCAGATTGATGTCAAACGGCCAGAATCCATAAACGTGCACATGATCACACAGCTCTAGTGCAACATTAATTAGCATAAAACCTGTGGAGAGGCGTCTCCCAGTCAGGCCACGCCTTTTCCAGAAACGGTCCAGTGTCTTGAGGTAGCCGGAGCTGAAGAAGACCACCCGCAGCTCAGGGTTGGGAGGCCAGAGCGCTTTGAGAGTGCTGACTGACAATTGAGTGTTTAAAGGGCTTGCAAAAGCAGGCATGATCAGAGACGCATTACCATACACACTCACACGATGCATTAATGGACCTCGTTTCTTTTGCGCATTTCTGTAACTGCAGAGACACAAAACAAACCATCAACATGAGATACACTCGCTGGTCCTTATAGACATTCTCATACACACATGTGTTCCTAAAATGTAGTGAGCTGTCTACTGCCTAAGGCTACGTTCACACTGCGAGCCTTAGTGCTCAATTCCGATTTATTGCTCGGATCTGATTTTTTTGCATAGCTTTTCACAAAGTAAATTCTGTTAAATGTGGCCACGCTTCAGATTACAGTGCGAAAAGATTATGATCTTGATCTATGATCTGACTCAAATGCGCAAAAGAACAATAAAAAGACGCCATTCTGTCATACGGAAGTAAACACGGAGAACATTAAACTAAGTGATTGCGCATTTATTTATAGCGTGAAACACATTTCAAAAGCATTTAAGTATTCAAATCTCATATGATTAACTATTGAAACACACTATAATATTTAAAATATCAGTGTCCTGCATTTTCATGTCGCTACCGAAACAGTGTATGTTTTAGTCCATTGGCTGAGACTGATTTTAACTATGCCCCTATATTTTTGATCAGGAAATTGTGTCCCTCTCTCTCGTACATGGTTAATAGCTAGGTCCCATTATTTTGGGGTAAATGTATTCAAAAGTCTGAAAATTTGTGTGTAACTTTAAGGAACGTCACTACCAAACACCTTTTTCTGCAAGTAAGCACAGTTTTTTAGGTGTTATTCAATAAAATGTAGTTTTTATATGTGTGCAACAGTTCAGAACTATACTAGCTAACCATGTGCTGATTAGCATCTTTGAGCTAGGCTCAAAAGTATCTAAAATTGTCACTACCAAAACAGTCACGACCGAAAAATGTGGTGAAGTTTCGGTTGTGACATCATTGTTTTGGTAGTGACATAAGGGAACACAATCCTTTATTTGTGGGAAATATTTTTGTACACTTTTGCAAATCATTAGTATTTTAGAATGTTTTAGTGTGCGAGTTAAAATTCTGTAATGTGATGTGGTCGCTCCCAAAACATTACTGCCGAATATGTGCTGTCACGTTCGAAACATGGGATGTTTTACAAAAAAATGTATATTGAAACTAAGGAATCCTTAACTTTGAAATCAGTATGATTAACTTCATGCTTTTTACAAAAAAAGACTGGATTCGAAATACAACAAATCTCATAAATTACACTTGAAATATTGTATTGTGTTTCGGTAGTGACAAATTCGGGGAGAGGAAAAATATTCCAAAACTTTCTGAAAATACAACATGAGAATTAAGTGCACAATTACTTGAAATGTGTACCTTGGATATTATTCAAAACACATTTTTTCAGACTTTGAACCAATTCTGTAAAATGGCTTATATAGAGCCGTCACTGTAATAGTACTGATGAGCTCTGCTGCATCACTGTGCTTCTCTGACTACCTTTCGCAACTTCGGGTATGTATTTGAAGTGACTCCCATGAGCGCAGAATTGTGAGGAATGTTGCTCTAGACTGACGTAAAAGTCACACGAATTCTGATTTGACTGTTCAGACTGAGCTCGCATTACAAAACATCAGACCTCTATCGGATTTAGTATCACATATGGAAGTGGCACAAATCGGAATGAAAAAGATCAGATTCCTTGTGGTTTGTGCTGTTCACACTGTCAAGAATAACAGATCTGGCCCACATTTGCCTGGAGTCTGAATGCAGCTAAGGAATCATTGTAACTGAAACTCATAAGTGAGCGATTTGGAAATCTTTACATAGGTAACAACTCTGTGCATCATATAGTGAAAAAAAAGGGAGACTCAACTCATATTGATTTGAAATCGAGTGGTTCCACCGACTTTTCAACAGCCTTGGTTCTGGAAGTATTTTTTCTGCATGGCGATTTAAAAAAGGTACAAGATTGTGTACTTAAAGGGTACTCGCTGATTCATAACGCTTCGAAGCTTCATGAAGCCGTGTTTTGATATCAGTCATCACTATAAGTCGTTATTTAGGTATTTTTTGCGCACAAAAACTATTCTCGTCGCTTCATAAAGTTATTGTAGAACCACTGTAGTGAGATGGACTTTGTAACGACGTCTTTAGTAGCTTTTAAGGGTCTTGAGAGTGAACCGTGCCATTGAGCCAATGGATTGAGCCATTGAGCCAGATTTCAACTAAAATATCTTCATTTGTGTCTGAAGATGAACGAAAGTCTTACGGGTGTCGAACGACATGAGGGTAAGTAATTAATGACAGAATTTTCATTTTTGGGTGAACTAACCCTTTAACAGCTTTAATGAGAAAAAGACCTACAATCTCATGAAGCATTGCAAATGGCAACTGAATTAAAAATGATGGAAATATATAAAATGTTGATTATATATGTAGAATCAATATATTTTATGTTTACTGCAAAATATTATGCATAAAAATATTAAAGTGAGGAAACTAACATTTCATTTGCAGTGCTTCATGAAAGTGGGCAGTCGTTTAGATCTCTTTTGGCGCAATTTGCTTGTCTTGATTATCTGAAAAATGGAGATTTCTTTGCAGAATCATGAGTAATTTAGTTTTCCACCAGGAATTGCTCTGTTAAACACTATTATCTAAAAAATTATGGCTTCATCAAAAGCATATACCAGGGGTCGGCAACCTGTCACGTGTTGGGAGGGATAATCACAGGCATGTGATAGCTGGTGTATATGTTTAATTTAAATCAAGTCCCTCGATCTTGCATATAGATGTACATTTTGAGGTAATCATTCCACGTAGCCACAGCCTGTTTTATTAAGTTACTTTACTATTTAAGTGTGAGACAAACCATTCGCTTCAGTAATTATCCTTCCGCTTGCCATAAGCTTGCTGACCCCTGGCATAAACCATCGATTAACAGCCTCATAGCTAACAGTAGGATGACAGATGACATATTTTCCATGACAGAATTAAAACTTTTGGGTGAACTACACCTTTAACATTTTGCCTTCATAAGAAGTTTTAGATTCACTATCAAGAATGCAATATAAACAATGATATGAACTATAAAATGTATACATTGTGTATATTCTTTTATTAATGGTTTCTCACCCTCCCCGGATCTGACTGGGATTGATCGTGATTAAATCAGTCTTTAGCCCAACATCCTTGTCATCAACGGGTGCCATGTTAAACCTGCAACAAACGGGGGAAAGTTCATCAGTTAAGATTGATAAAATACCAAACAGAGGGGAACCAGAAAGTTCAGTATGTTATACTGAAAGAAACTTTTAACAGAGCTTCCATTTAAAAAAAGAAAGAAAAAAGTCTGATATTGTGTGGTATTGCACAAAACAACAAAGCCTTTCAACAAGAGATGACAGTGACATTACTGGCATTAACTGCGCCATTGTTACCCTGCATTACCTACATTCCACTTATACAGTATGTGGAGGGTTGTTGAAATGACCTTTGCTAAATGTATTCAAGTCAATTACTACTTTTGTAAGCTTACTGTGTAGAGGGTTCAACAGTTCCAGAAGTTCCGGAAAAACTGCATACATTCTCCATAAGGAAATTGTTTTTTATAGATAACATATAAACCTCTAAAGACAGCCCCACTGTGAGCAACGAGGTTGACAATCAATGCTATCTGCTGCTGTTGAAGCCGTTAGCCCACATTATTTCAACACATTTATTTAAAATAATCATGTAACAGCGGAATTCATGGTGAAAACTACATTGCCCATGGTGCTGCACAAAAAAACTACACCAATCAGAGGGTTCAAACAAGCAAAACCAACCCAATCTTACAGGAAAACACAAGTATTTTACCAGGTGGTGATTTCATATGAATTCGTACAAAAATGTACGATTTTCAAACTAATCTCATTATGAAGGACAACCCCAAAACCCCACCCCTAAACCCATCACTGGGATTTAAACAGATTGTACGAAAATAACGAATGAGATTGAATTGATACGAATTGCCATGAGATTGTGTTGGCAAAACGTGCCTAAAGTGCTCTTTAACTCCTCCCACTCATGAAACACTGCGAATAATGTAATTGAGTCGATCTCCTTACGCTCTCAAAATACTTCATTATTTGTGATTTTATATATATATATGTGTGTGTGTGTGTGTGTGTGTGTGTGTGTGTGTGTGTGTGTGTGTGTGTGTGTGTGTGTGTAAAATTTGCAATAACTGTAAAATATATTGATTACATTAAAAAAATGATGTTTGGATTTAAGTAGGTAAATGCTTAAGAATCTTAAACAAGCATGTATGAAGACACATCATGGCCATATTCCAGGATGACAATGTAAAGATTCATCAGCTCAAATGGTATGAAGATGAAGAATGAAGAATCATTTGCACACATGAATTGGCCTCTTGATGGTAATAACATTACAACATTTATTTCCATCAAGAGGTAAATCAATGTTTGGCCAAGTATTGCCAATGCAAGAGTCCAGCACTCTGTAAAGTCTCCTCCAGCACATCCAGAAGACTCTCAATGAGTTTAAGCTCTGGACTCAGAGGAGCCGATTCATGTGTGGAAATGATTCTTCATTCTTTCACAGTTTGAGCTGATGAATCTTGACATTGTCACCCTGGCATATGGTCATGATGTGTCTTCCTACATGGTTGTTTAAAAAATGAAAAGCTACACACTGTTGCCAAGCATATAACATGCTTATAACAATGCTTCATGGGGTTGTAGTTCTTTCCTTCATAAGTTAAGTATACAGTCTTTTACATTTATATTTTAGTCCAATTTGCTAATACATTTTCACTTCAAATCAGAGTTTGTAATGTTGTGATTCAGTCCGCTAGTTGGCTTGGTTCATGACTTATAACGCTTTAACAAAAACATTTGACAATCCCTATGGGAGAAATAATTGGAAAAAAGTACTTCCGGAACCAACAACGCTGAAAAAGTGTAGCACTCTATTGTAGCAAAAGAGCAAGTGTAGTTGTACCTGATGACATAGTCAGTGCTGTCAATCTCTCTTCCACAATTACTGTTCTTCAGAATTCCTCCACTGCCCACCACAGCGCATCGACTCAGACGATGCTCACTCCAGGGAAAGGCCTTCAGATCAAAGTAATGAGTCCATTTAACACATTATATAGATTTTCTATCACAGTGGCCTGATAAATATTGGGTCACACATAAAATGAATTTAATTGCAGTGGATCAGGGGTTTAAAAACTGAGGTGCTTTGGGCCTAAATATTTTGCAATTTCGGGTTGTCAAATTATTGTGCACTTAACCCTAGAATGCATGAACCAAAAAACCTACACAAATGCATAAAGGGGGTCCAAATGACCTGTATTGGAATTAATGGTTTTCAATAAGTGTCCTTTTAATGAAATAATTAAAATAATTAATGATACACAAATGTTTTAATATGTCAAAATGTTTATTTGTCCACTTTCCTTGTATATACGCAGTACAAAAATGAAATTTATTCTTCAAAAATATACTTTTTCTAAAACTCTAAACTAGTTTAGATCAACTGTGAATTTAGGCATACTACTCATTTCACAAACTGCTTTTCACCAACTATCAGAGGTGGGTAGAGTAGCCAAAATCTGTACTCAAGTAAAAGTACAAGTACTTACTGAAATATTTACTCAAGTAAAAGTAAAAGTAACAATCGTAATATTTACTTGAGTAAGAGTAAAAAAGTATTCGATGAGAAAACTACTCAAGTAGTTAGTTACTAGTTACTTTCGATCTGATTGATAAGCGAAAACCCTGAATTTCAGGCTACTTGGAGAGCTTTCACACACCTCTCTGTAACACTTTACAATAAGGTTGTATTAGTTAACATTAGTTAATGTATTAGTTAACATGAACTAACCATGAACAACACCTCTGTTCAGCATTAGTTAATCTTTTTCAACGTTAGTTCATAAAAATCCAGCTGTTCATGGTTTATTCATGTTAGTTCACAGTGCATTGACTAATGTTAACAATATTTTAATAATGCATTAGTAAATGTTTAAATTAACATAAAGATAAATAAGTGCTTTATAAGTGCAGTTCATTATTAGTTCATGTTAACTAATGTAAGCTAATGAACCTTATATATATATAATATATATATATATATGTGTGTGTGTGTGTGTGTGTGTGTGTGTGTGTGTGTGTGTGTGTGTGTGTGTGTGTGTGTGTGTGTGTGTGTGTGTGTGTGTGAGATTAATGGTTAAACAGTGTAAATTAATGGTGTGCTGGGCTAACTAGAGCTCTTTTTAAAACATACTTTGTTCTTATATTTGTATAAGTATATAGGCTATTCTTTAGGTAGGAATAAAATACAATACCGTTTTTATTTGTATGTATTTTCTACACTTCAGACAGGTGTCTGTCCGGATTTGTGTATAAATGCAAGACGTCACATTAGGCTATTCAATTTGTTTCGTTTTGTGAAGAAAAGGATATGTAAATGTGAAGATGAGAACGTTTGTTCGTGGACGTGTGTTGTTTGGAGGATTCAAACGATTCATTGCTTGCACAAGAGCGCATATGAGGAAAACACTCGGACAGTGTGTGAAATAGTATTATAATAAGGGAAAATTCCCCATAGTTACCAAATGACCGTTAATAGTGTTCAAATATAGGCATCATTGTGACACTTACCGCTACATGTTCTTTTCAGGGTGGAATTATTGTATGCTGAGAGATGTCAGTTCGTTTTGGTGCACACAACATGCATCGCATTATGAAACTATTCTTTTTGACATCTTGGAGTGAAAACATAGACTGAACTTGAGGCCACGGGCAATCTGCCTCCCGTAGCTCACACACATCTTCCGACTAAACGCGCGCTAATTATAAGCGGGTGATGCGTAGCAACCTCTCGCGAAGCAGCCTCTCCAACGATTCGCGAGACTTGCGAAAGTCATATTCACTTATTTTAATATATATAATATAATTATTACCATTTGACAGTAACGGAGGAACGCCACCGAATGTAACTAAGTAAAAGTACAGTTTTTTCACAAGAAATTTACTTGAGTAAGAGTAAAAGTACCCATCTTTAAATCTACTCTAAAAGTACAAGTTACCCAAAAAATGTACTCAAGTAAATGTAACGAAGTAAATGTAATTCGTTACTACCCACCTCTGCCAACTATATAGTATGTAGATATAAATATTCAAACACAAGGTCGGTGTCGAAGGCAAATTCTTAGTTCAGAGGAAAAAAAGTCCATAAAGTTTCAAGAAAATAAATATTATTATTGACAAAAATACTGCGTAGTCAAAATTCCATAGGAAATGAACACAGGTCAATTCAACCCTGTTTATGCATTCTTGGGGTAGCGATACATTTTTTTCTTCCCATCTTTGACATTGATATTCAAATATTATTATAAATGTTTTTATTTATTTTGATACTGCAGGTGATATTTTGGCTGTATATGACACATACCTCAGGTAGCAAGTTGTGAAGTGCTTCGTTCATTTTGTAGTTGGGATATACGTCAGACTCATAGGGAATTATTTGATGCACATCTGTGTTTTTCTTTGTATGATATAAATAGCCTGTGGCATTACAACAGTAACGCAACAATAATCTTATGTAGAGAGGAAGAAAATAAAATTATATGAAATAATTATAATGTTTAAAATGTATCATTTAAAATTGCAAATGGTGCCACTCTGTTCCAAAAACTAGTGAGCTGACTCACCCGAACCCATAGGCAGCGTTTAAAAATAACAGTTTATCCAAACATGAAACATGCTCTGATGTCACACTTGGATGTGGGCGGGGTTGGAGGGGATTAAAAAAAGAAGTGGGTGGATTTTTACCATTATATTGAGGTTGTTTTCACACTACCGACACACAGTTATGTTCAATTTTTCATAATAGGTGCCCTTTAAACCCACCCACACAACCAAACAAACCTGTAATACAACATCAACACAATAGGTACATTGTACAGTTGTAAACGAGTAGATAAAATAGATTAAAAAGTAGATAAAGACACCTACAGTCACTTTGAAGACATTACATGCATGTTCTTAACCTGATTATGCTTAATAAGCCGACAATGCACATGATCATCTAAACGAGATAACCCGTTTTCCTCATCAGCTGTCACATTTGTTTGATTAGTATGCCTGTGTATTTAAGCCTGTGTTTAGTCCTGTCGTCAGTTATTTTTGTGTTTACGTGGATGTTTTGGTTGAGTTTCTTGTCTCCTGATTTCTTTTATTAAAATCTCAAAACTGCTGCCTTTAGATCCTGTCTTCACCTCCGTTGCATCTGCGCTGTGACAGAATAACTGACCCTTTTAAAAGGATCTAGCAGCAATGAAGATGGTTCAGCAGAAAACACTTTGTGCTCCATCTATCAGCATCGGCGTAACATTGAGAGATATGTGGAGGAATTTGTGCAATATTGTCGCATATCTACCTGGAATGACCAACAACTCATGGATTATTCTGGAGTGGGTTGGATTCACATATCGCTCTGCAGATGCCAGTGGGAAATTCGTGCTGAGGAGGTGGTTACACTTTCACGTTTGGGGAGTTTAGTGATGATGAGATCCCACAGTGGCAATCCTCCCAATTTATTCTTCCTCAGTCATCAACTCCACTAAACCAAGCCCCCTGACAGGATTCAGCCACGAGTCTCCAGTATTGCCTCGGGCAAGGAAAGCTGTTTCGAACAGCGCTGACCTGGGAGTGAAGGTGGCGGATCCTGCATTCCCCTTCATATGGGTAGCCATGAAGAGGTTTTTCCCTCTCCGGTACCCAGTTCTGGAGTTTGGCCCCAAGATGGCTGCCATTGCTGAGTCAGCGTCTTCAGCTAAGACGGCCGCCACTGGAGGTCAGTTCTCACCGGAACCAGTAAGAGAGCACTGACTGATAGACTTGTGGTCGGCACCAAACTGGATGCGGGACAGGAGACGGAGCCCTCTCTGGACTCTGGACAGAAGACGGAGCCCTCTCTGGATGCGGGACAGGAGACAGAAGCCCTCTCTGGACACGGGACAGGAGACGGAGCCCTCTCTGGACACGGGACAGGAGGCGGAGCCCTCTCTGGACTAAGGACAGGAGACAGAAGCCCTCTCTGGACACGGGACAGGAGACAGAGCCCTCTCTGGACTAAGGAAAGGAGACGAAGCCCTCTCTGGACTAAGGACAGGAGGCGAAGCCCTCTCTGGACTCGGGACAGGAGACAAAGCCCTCTCTGGACACAGGACAGGAGACTGAGCCCTCTCTGGACTAAGGAAAGGAGGCGAAGCCCTCTCTGGACTCGGGACAGGAGACGAAGCCCTCTCTGGACTAAGGACAGGAGGCGAAGCCCTCTCTGGACTCGGGACAGGAGACAAAGCCCTCTCTGGAAACGGGACAGGAGACAAAGCCCTCTCTGGAAACGGGACAGGAGACAAAGCCCTCTCTGGACACGGGACAGGAGACGGAGCCCTCTCTGGACTCGGGACAGGAGGCGGAGCCCTCTCTGGACTCGGGACAGGAGGCGGAGCCCTCTCTGGACACGGGACAGGAGGTGGAGCCCTCTCTAGACACGGGACAGGAGACGGAGCCCTCTCTGGCCTCGGGACAGGAGACGGAGCCCTCTCTGGACTCGGGACAGGAGACAAAGCCCTCTCTGGAAACGGGACAGGAGACAAAGCCCTCTCTGGAAACGGGACAGGAGACAAAGCCCTCTCTGGACACGGGACAGGAGACGGAGCCCTCTCTGGACTCGGGACAGGAGGCGAAGCCCTCTCTGGACTCGGGACAGGAGGCGGAGCCCTCTCTGGACACGGGACAGGAGGTGGAGCCCTCTCTAGACACGGGACAGGAGACGGAGCCCTCTCTGGCCTCGGGACAGGAGACGGAGCCCTCTCTGGACTCGGGACAGGAGACGGAGCCCTCTCTGGCCTCAGGACAGGAGACGGAGCCCTCTCTGGCCTCGGGACAGGAGACAGAGCCCTCTCTGGACTCGGGACAGGAGACGGAGCCCTCTCTGGACTCGGGACAGGAGACGGAGCCCTCTCTGGACTCGGGACAGGAGACGGAGCCCTCTCTGGCCTCGGGACAGGAGACGGAGCCCTCTCTGGACTCGGGACAGGAGGCGAAGCCCTCTCTGGACTCGGGACAGGAGGCGGAGCCCTTTCTGGACACGGGACAGGAGGAGGAGCCCTCTCTGGACACGGGACAGGAGATGGAGCCCTCTCTGGCCTCGGGACAGGAGACGTAGCCCTCTCTGGACTCGGGACAGGAGACAAAGCCCTCTCTGGACTCGGGACAGGAGACGGAGCCCTCTCTGGACTCGGGACAGGAGACGGAGTACTCTCTGGACACGGGACAGGAGGCGGAGTCCTCTCTGGACTCGGGACAGGAGACGGAGCCCTCTCTGGACTCGGGACAGGAGGCGAAGCCCTCTCTGGCCTCGGGACAGAAGACGGAGCCCTCTCTGGCCTCGGGACAGGAGACGGAGCCCTCTCTGGACTCGGGACAGGAGACGGAGCCCTCTCTGGACTCGGGACAGGAGGCGAAGCCCTCTCTGGACTCGGGACAGGAGGCGGAGCCCTCTCTGGACACGGGACAGGAGACGGAGCCCTCTCTGGCCTCGGGACAGGAGACAAAGCCCTCTCTGGACTCGGGACAGGAGACAAAGCCCTCTCTGGACTCGGGACAGGAGACAAAGCCCTCTCTGGACTCGGGACAGGAGACGGAGCTTTCTCTGGACTCGGGACAGGAGACGGAGTACTCTCTGGACTCGGGACAGGAGGCGGAGTCCTCTCTGGACTCGGGACAGGAGACGGAGCCCTCTCTGGACTCGGGACAGGAGGCGAAGCCCTCTCTGGCCTCGGGACAGAAGACGGAGCCCTCTCTGGCCTCGGGACAGGAGACGGAGCCCTCTCTGGACTCGGGACAGGAGGCGGAGCCCTCTCTGGACTCGGGACAGGAGGCGGAGCCCTCTCTGGCCTCGGGACAGGAGGCGGAGCCCTCTCTGGCCTCGGGACAGGAGGCGGAGCCCTCTCTGGACTCGGGACAGGAGGCGGAGTCCTCTCTTGACTCGGGACAGGAGGGGGAGTCCTCACTGGACTCAGGACAGGAGACGGAGCCCTCTCTGGACTCGGGACAGGAGATGGAGCCCTCTTTGGACTCGGGACAGGAGACGGAGCCCTCTCTGGCCTCGGGACAGGAGGCGGAGCCCTCTCTGGCCTCGGGACAGGAGGCGGAGCCCTCTCTGGCCTCGGGACAGGAGGCGGAGCCCTCTCTGGACTCGGGACAGGAGGCGGAGTCCTCTCTTGACTCGGGACAGGAGGGGGAGTCCTCACTGGACTCAGGACAGGAGACGGAGCCCTCTCTGGACTCAGGACAGGAGGCGGAGTCCTCTCTGGACTCGGGACAGGAGATGGAGCCCTCTCTGGACTCGGGACAGGAGACAGAGCCCTCTCTGGACTCAGGACAGGAGGCGGAGTCCTCTCTGGACTCGGGACAGGAGACGAAGCCCTCTCTGGACTCGGGACAGGAGACGGAGTCCTCTCTGGACTCAGGACAGGAGGCGGAGCCCTCTCTGGACTCAGGACAGGAGGCGGAGCCCTCTCTGGACTCGGGACAGGAGGCGGAGTCCTCTCTTGACTCGAGACAGGAGACAGAGCCCTCTCTGGACTCGGGACAGGAGGCGGAGCCCTCTCTGGACTCGGGACAGGAGGCGGAGTCCTCTCTTGACTCGAGACAGGAGACAGAGCCCTCTCTGGACTCGGGACAGGAGATGGAGCCCTCTCTGGACTCGGGACAGGAGACAGAGCCCTCTCTGGACTCAGGACAGGAGGCGGAGTCCTCTCTGGACTCGGGACAGGAGACGGAGTCCTCTCTGAACTCGGGACTGGAGACGGAGCCCTCTCTGAACTCGGGACTGGAGACGGAGTCCTCTCTGGACTCGGGACTGGAGACTGAGTCCTCTCTGGACTCGGAACAGGAGACCTCACAGGTGCCGACCAAAAGTCTATCAGCCAGAGCTCTCTAACATCAGAAAACTGGTTATTTCCATGAACTGATTTTTCTGAGTTATCAGTGTACTGGCGTACATGTAAACATGCTCAATATTCCATATAGAACCTTAAAGGGTTCTATCAGGCTCTTCATAAATAGAACAATTTAGGGGTTGCCATCATGGGATCATTTCATGGATTTATTTTTAATTCATTTTGATTACATTTTAAGAATTAAATCACTATTCACACAATCACACAATAAGAATCACTAGAAAACTTGAAATTAACCATTAAACATTAAAATAAGCAATCATTTAAGACATTTCTCCTTATATAGAACCATTTTGGCGTAAAGTGTTCTGTAAAATTGAGTCAAGAACCCTCGAGTTCTATGTAGAACTCCACTGAGTGTTGATAACATTACTTGAAGAGACTTAACAATTTTGTTTATAAACATCTGATTTATTAAACAGTTTCTAGCAAGTTGCTACATAAAAACTACAATGGTTGTCTGATTCGTAAAGCACGTAAACTCACATTTCTCTGATAGTTTCAGGCAGGCTTTCATCAGACACCATTTTAATTCTTTCCACCAACTGCCAACCAAACCACACACACAGGATTGTGGAATATTAGGCAGTAAGTATGCATCTCTGAGGACTTCAAAAAACAACAAAGCAATGGCATTTAGACTTAATGGCCCTCATTTATCAAAAGTGCGTACACCAAATTTCCAGCGTACACACAAAACCACGGTGACTTTGAGATTTATCAATATGGACGTTGGCGTAGGGCACGCTCAAATCCTACGCCAGCTCAGGAGGTGGTGTACGCACGTTTTGAGTTAGTGCGAAAATGCGCAGAAAAACAATTCCTAACACCACAAAACACACTCACAAAGATATGCTATATTATGACCCACTGTAAAACAACAACAACAACAACATATAATTATAAACTTCAGTGTTTATTTTTGTGCAACATGGACTTCCATGTTTAATTTGTGTGACTTTACCAAAGCATTCGATTTGTAGGCATATGTATTCCTCCAGTTGCGAGTCTGTGCGCTTTACCTGACGTTTCAGGGTTAGGCCCGGCAGCTGCGCACGGACTGGGACTGACATTAATTCAGACTGACAAAATAATAAAAATGACATTCTTCTTCTTTTAAAAATAATAATAATAATACAATAAATAATAACGACTTTCTTCTTCTAAATAACAATAAGCGTCATTAATAATACAAATCATAATAATAATAATAATAAGAAGAAGAATCTTACAAATTGTCATGCAATTATTAATGTGAATGAATGGTACTCCACATCACATCATCATCACTATTGTACAGCCCAATACATGTGACGTGATACGAAATTAAAGGCTAATTGTTTCAAATAACGTGCTGTAAAATAATGCATTGTGATAGGTAATTTCTCATCCAAACAGCTATTTAAACTGGATTTCCACCGTACACCAATGTCAATGATGGCTGACTCCGGCTTCTCTTCAGTGCCGAGACGCGCCTCTTTGTGGCGATCTTTATATCTGACCACTTTTTTTTCACCTACAATAAACAAGAAAACTCATACTTAACTTAATCACTATTGGTCTATATTAAGCAATAAAACATTATTACCTCTGCTGGAGTGCGCTTCTCAACCCCCACACTATTAACAGTACTCGTAATTTGGGTCCATATTTTGTTTTTGTGGGCGCCTTTAAAGTAACTCTTTAAACTCCCAAATAAAACAGTTTTGTTTTTTTCTACTTCCCTGGTGATGGTCTCGATCTCCACGTCGGAGAAGTTTCGCTTCTTTGCCATCTTCTGTGTGTCCATGGCGTAAAATGAGGGCGTGGGGGAGGCAGAGACTTGAATATATAGGGGCGTGTTATTCTAATGACGATCGTTTTCAGCCATGGCATTTATCAAGGGCAGGTATTGAGTACACCTGGATTTCAGAGGTGCGCACAGCTTCATAAATCAGGCGGTGAGAGGAGTGTAAGCATAATCTTACGCCAACATATACGCCCGTTTCTACGCAAGATTGATAAATGAGGGCCAATGTAACTCAAACATTAGATTTTTGATGTGCCTTGTTGCCTTCCTACTTCCATATGTAGAGCACTCAAATCCGATATACCGGTATGCATTAGGCAGCACCTCAGTAGCTTTTGGAACAGAGCCAGTGTGTGTTGATGTGTAGAATGTTGAATTAAATAATTTACATAGAAAGACAGAGCGGAGGATCCACTCACCTATTCAGCTCCTTCTGGGTGATATTGGACTTGTACGGACAGCTTAATAACTCAGAGACTTTCCCAGTAAAGCTCGTCATATCAGTACTAAAATTAATGCTAAAATAAAGAATGAGAGAAATGGCTAATCTGTAGGATGTTAGCTGTCAGTAGATGAAAACATTGAAATAATTATGTGACGTATGAAAAGGCATGTACATGAAAAATTGACTCACCTTGTTGGAGTAATGTTTGAAAACGCCCGACGGACTGTTGTGCAGTGCAACGGTAAAAAATCCTTTCCCGTCTCATCTCTCATGAAAAAGAACAACAAACACACTTCTATTGTTACACACTCAAAGAAGTAATCATAAACATGTGTCTATACAAGTTTCTAAGTATCTGCCAACCTTGTACAATGATTAAAACCGTCCAGACAAGCTGGAGAAGTCTTGGTTCTGGAGCTCAGGTTGATTATATAATATCATATACTGAATATATTGAATTTCATAAAATGACTGATAAGTAAGGGATCATGCACAGCTGATCATTATCATAAATGGAAGTTTCTGCACCCTGATGTGAATGTAAAGTGTTAGGGTGGTTTGCCTACAGTGGTTCAGGCTGCAGGGTTGCCGATTGACTAAAGAAACTTTATCAGCAAGATGATAGAAAACTGTAGATTTCTCATCTATTACCAGCCACTGCAACTTATACCAATGACGGAAATAAAACAAAGATTACCAGAGAAGCTGGTGCAAAAAGGTCTGAGTAAAAGTCTTTCAGGGTGGCCCAAACGGGTATACACAAAAGCATAGGTTAGGCAAGAGAACTTCAAGACTGAGCAAAGGTACAAGCAAATGCAAGTCTTTAAATATACACCTGTTAACACTCTAACAAGCTAGGTACAGGTCATATCATTGAACCAATAACGAGCAGTGAATTAGGAAGATGTGGAAGGTCTTGTGCTCTCGGTTTCCCTCTGCTGGACAGACTGTGGTGAGAGAGAAAGAGCAAAGCCAGAGCAAAGAGCAAAGAGCAAAGAGCAAAGCCAGAGCAAAGAGCAAAGCCAGAGCAAAGAAGAGCAAAGAGCAAAGCCTGAGCAAAGAAGAGCAAAGCCAGAGCAAAGAAGAGCAAAGAAGAGCAAAGAAGAGCAAAGAGCAAAGCCAGATCAAAGAAGCCACAGCAAAAGAAAGAGCCAGAAGAGGCCCTAAGAAGAGAGAGATCCAGAGAATCAAGAGCCAGAGCAACCGTTACAATCTTCTTTTATCCTTTTCCTGACCATGTGACTGAAACCCTAAAGGCCCTTTCACACCGGAAGAGGAACGGAAAAATGAAGCGGAAAAACGAATATTGTGTGTGCGAATAGTTCGCGTCAAAACCATTCACATCAGCCATGAAGCGAGTTTGCGATGTCTGTGACGTTTCAGAGCTCCAACATTCCAAAACATTCGCGCCGACAGCTGAGAAAACATGGACACTTCCTCATCCAGTGAAGACGAGCTTTTCATTTTATTTAAAAGACCGAAAAGAAGGTATTGGGTGCACCCAGTCTTGAAGAACAGAGAGTCTGAATGAAATGCGATACCTGGCAAAGGTTAATGTTGATTGAATAGCTAATGACATCAACAGGACATTTCGTGACCTTAGTTTCCTTGTATGTGATTGGTTTAAGCCTTTTCTGTCGCTGCGAGTGTTAAAAAAAAATCGACATTGAAACTAAAAAAATAAACATAGTTTTTTCGCCGCAGCACATTCTCGTTCGGTGTGGAAACACTCATTAAACAAACTGCTGATCAAAAAATAAAACCATTGCGTGATTTATTCACGCGTCAAAATCGCTTCCAGTGTGAAAGGACCTTAATGTGAGACATTTAAACTGACCAATCAAAAAATTACAACTTCCCCAACTGTAAAGGTGTGACACATTTTGGCCTACAGGCCTTCAGCATGTCTTTGTCTTTAGAAATTTCAAATGGCCCTTCTGGTAAGAAAGAGGGGGGTTGAAAACAATAGGTTACTGTCGTAACCCCGGTTCTCTGAAACATTGAGTGGAGAGATCCACCTATGGGAAGGGTATCCGTACCTGCCCTCTGCAGAAGCATCCAATTGCACCAAGTCTGACAAGACAGGCAGAAGTGCGCAGCCAATGCCCGGTAAGGCCCCACCCCTTGCCCGCGGGCATATATAGGGCAAGCAGGGCAAAGCTGGTGGATCTCTCCACTCGATGTTTCAGAGAACCGGGGTTACGACAGTAACCTATTGTTCTCTTTCATCATCTTGTGTTCGAGATCCACCCATGGGGGAGACATGGACAGCTCCCCGATTGCCCAATACACTCACAGTGAGGTCCTGTTTAGTCAGAAAAAGACGGTCACCCCAAGGGGCGGTGCTTGACACATCTCATAATCATGAACCCGCCACACCGGCGCACACATGTAACTGCGGTGTGAAAGCAGGACACAAAACGTGTGTGGCACAACAACAGAACTACAGAAGGTAGGGTTAGGAAGACCCCACCCCCAAAACCGAATGTGCTACCGAGGTTCTGGTGACATCCAGCCTATAGTAACGCACACATGTATGGGGAGAAGCCCAACTGGCAGCAGAGCAGATATCCTGCAGTGATACTCCTCTGAACAGAGACCCAGAGCCCTAAGCCCCTCGTGGAATGAGCTGATGTCCGCTGGGGGTTGCACTCCCTTTGATTCGTAAGCCAAAACTATAGCATCCACAAGCTAATGTGAAAGACGTTGCTTAGACAGGGAATCCCCTTTGTGGGGAGGAGCCCATGAAACAAAGAGTTGGTCACTTCCAGAACGCACTGGTCCTAGCCAAATACGTCTGTAACGCACGGACCGGACACTGGGCATTCAACCTTTGATTCTCCAAGGAGGAAAAGGGCAGAGGGTGAAAAGCAGACAGCTCTAACACTGCCGATGTGAACACAGGGAAACATTTCAGCATGAAGGCTGGATTAGGCTTAAGGAAAACCTTATCTCCACCCAGAGAGAATTGAATGCACGAGGGGTGAACCGAGAGTGCATGTAACTCACTGACACGTTTGGCTGATGCCAAGGCCAAGAGCAAGGCTGTCTTGAAGGACAGCAACTTTAGGGGAAATATTCCCCAGAGGCTCAAAAGGGAATTGAAACAGCTTCCAGCACCATGGAGAGGTCCCATTCAGGGATCATTCTCCTAATGACTGGCAACGCGCGACGGGCACCCTTCTTAAATCTGTGGATTAGAGGATGCTGCCCAACCGTTGAGCCCTCAAAACTCACATGACAAGCAGAGATAGCTGCCAGATAGACCTTAATAGTGGAAAAAGACCTACCCTTATCCATAATGACATAAGGATCAAACTATCAGAAACTGAGCACTGATATGAAGTGAGACTCCATCCATCACACCACTCAACAAACACTTGCCACTTACAGCCATATAAGGACCGTGTAGAAACAGCCCTGGCATTCTGTATAGTAGCCACCATGCGTGGGGGAAGCCCTAACGTGCTCAGGTTCGTCTTTTCACGGGCCAGGCCCAGAGAGTTACCCTGTGCACTGTTACAGAGCGGCAAAGATCGTGTGATGGGCTGAAATGTAGTGACAACCAATTTCATGAACGCCCTCATTCTCAGGAGTCCTAGTGGCAAAATCTGGATAGATGAAGCCATAAGACCCTGAAGCCTGAGACATGTGAAAAGACAAGGGTGCGATATTGCACCCTCGCCCCCTCTCTGAACTGCGACAGACAGTTCATCAGAGAGAGAACGCGCTCTTATGAGAGATGCGCTCGCATGGAGACTGAGTTCAGCTCCATGCCCAGGAAGATCACATTCTTGCTGGGTGTAAAATTGCTTTTGTTCACATTCACCCTGAAGCCCAGAGATGTGATGTGCGTGAGCACACGGCAGGTGTCCTGCAACACCTTTTCCCTCGAGACTAAACACATGGGCTGGGCAGCCACGGGAGGGAGGCACCCTCCTGAAGAGACCCTCTGTCTTTTGGACAGGGGTTCTGGGGCAGGAAGAGGGTCCAAAGAGCTTGTTGCTCGAGAACGTGGACCCCGAGCCCCCATTGGCCAAACATCAGGGCGGCCGCTTGCGTTTGGGGTCGGTGGGGGTAGAGCTCGGGGGTTTTCTCGCAGCGGCAGGAGAAGGTTTCCTCCAGGGCTTAGCAGAGGGTGGGTTTTTCCTGCCGTGGCGGGGGCTTGTTGCGGGGCCTTTCCTTGCTATGATGGAAGTTATGTCCTGGGGCCGGGGGATTAGGCAAACGTGCAGAGGGCGCCTGGCGTGGGGCCGCCTTCCTAGGAAGACACAACTTGAAGGCCTCGTCCTCCTTCTTGTCGTCGCACCGTTGTTGCATCAGTGCCATGGCAGGGCCAAAGAGAGCCCGGCCGGGCTCTACCGGGGCTCCTACGATGCGTCTTTTCTCGCTGTCGGGAAGGCCCGACAGGTTGAGCCAGACCGAGCGCTCTCCTACCATGGAAAGTGCCATGGAGCGCCCGCAGGCTTGGACGGCCTGACGAGCATTACGGAGAACAAGGTTGTGAACCATAATGATCTCTTTCCATAGTGCAGGCGAGGGAGATCCCTTGTCCAGCTGTTGGCCCAGGTCGTCCAGAATTTCCGCCTGGTAAGCGGAGAGGAGAGAGGAGACATTGAGGGCCCTAACAGCCAAGGCTGAGGATTTATACGTGGCCTAGTGCACCGAGGCAGAAAGGGGGGCGAGCAGCCCTCCCTGGACTGGGTTGAGGTGCCTGGCGTTCGAGGGCTCAAAAGCAGGCGGTTCACCCATGCCAAGAGCCGCCAAATCCTTAACCTCCAGACCCGCGAGATCGTGTTTAAAGTCAAGCGGGTCGCTCCAGTAGTGCCTCCTGTGCTTAGCGCACGATGTAAGAACGAGAAAGAGTTGTTTCCCCTGGGCCGGGGGGAGCTCCCAGCACTTTCCCGTCATAAATATCGCTCTCCTGGTCGGTGGCACTCTGTGGAGCCGACCACTTGATGTTGAGACGAGCAGCCGCTCGCTCACACACATCCAGGAGAATGGATTGAGGCAAGGCCGCGGGGGCGCTAGCCTGGGGAATACCAGAGGGCGGGATGGCCTCCTCGTCCTCTGAGACCCCGAAAAGGCCCGCTTCGTCACCGGACCCGGCCGAATTGTCGCCGAGCGGGGTGTTGCCCGCGAAGATGTCCTCTTCGGGGAACTCAGGATTGGAGAGGTCCCTGGTGGCGCTGTGTCGTCGTCGTGTCCCACATCTGAGTCCGAAAAGTCAAGCTCGCCGCACTGGGTAGCAGCAACTTTAAGGCAGCACTAGGCAGTGACTGCAGTTCACCGAATTCTCTATGGCTTCTTGCGCGTGCTTGAGGCCCAAGCAAACCACGCAGAAAGGGTGAAGATCCTTAGTGGGCGATAAGAGCACCACACGCAGTCGGGCAGGCCCGTGATGCGCTACTGCCGGAAGAAGCAGCTTGAATAGAGAGCGACATACCGGCGAAAAACTCTGAGAAATCCGTGGCGGCAGCCGTGGAACAGGAAAGAAGAGTGAGAGTGCGGGCGGCTCCGAGAGCAGACACAGAGAAACTGGCAGAATAGAAACTGTCACTGAGGCTGATCTTTAGGATATTTCCTCCTGCAGACATAAGCGAGCAGCACTAATTTGACCGAACTGTGTAAGTGCAGAGATCACGAGAAGCGAATGTCAACTGATGTACAGTAGCGCATGCAGGCTCTATATGCCCGTGGGTAAGGGGTGGGGCCTTACCGGGCATTGGCTGAACGCTTCTGCCTGTCTTGTCAGACTTGGTGCAATTGGATGCTTCTGCAGAGGTCAGGTACGGATGCCCTTCCCATAGGTGGATCTCGAACACGAGATGATGAAAGAAAACAGTAAAACAAATGTCTTTGTTCAATTTCAAATATCAAATATCTTTGATTATTTTCCATCCTAAGACATTTGTGATTAAATTTTAATATTAGGTGTGATTAATCACAGAAACCTGTGTGATTAATTAGTTTAAAATATAATCCAAAATGTCATTTATTGCAATTTTAATGTAGAAATTTTGACAATGTACAAATACAGTAAATAATTGTTTAAACTTAAATAACCAAATTGGATACTTTTTAAGACGAGAACAGTGTTTTTTTTTCATGCATCTGTCAATTTTGAGATTTGGGGCTTTTTGGCTTTTAGGCTTTTCATAAAGTGTTTTTTCAGACTAGTGGAAAGAAAACATCCAAAATACACTTTAACTGCAGCACTTTATCTATTTGCGTTTCAGTTACAGTATATATCTTTAAAGGCTAATTTCTGTTGACAGTATTTTCTGATGTATGGAGTTATCTGATTTTAAAGAGATATCCAAAATCGCCTCTAAACCTTTGCCTCTAATATATAAAAAAATTAAACAAGAACATGACTTCATGCAACGGTTAGGTTTTTGTTCTAGAAATGTATGCAAATTAAAGCTTATTTAATTAGAAAACACCTCATTTGCATAGGGTAAAATTTTTCAGAAAACTTAAATACAAAAAAGTTTGCAATTATTAATGTAATCAATCAACTGGGGTATAGTGGGGTAAAGTATAGTATTACCCTATGGTGTCTTGCCTTAACAAGTAACTTATTGACTGTATGCATTATACAATTTACAGGCCCCATGAGATATCAGATTTCACACAGAACAGGTCTGAGCTGCTGCTGATGTGATGAGTGAAAGATAACCCGCTGGACTGATTTCGTCTGCTGAACATTATGTTTATCTGCTTCAAAACATAAAAATTACTCCTCTTGAAAATATTGCTTTAGCACACCGTATACAACTTCAAGATACATCAATAAATTATATCATGGGCGTCGGAAGCAAATAAAAATGTGGGTGGGTCCTCCGAATTTTTTTTACTGGAGTAGATGCCAATTACATCAAGTAGCCTACAAATATACCGCTTTACTTGCTAAACGTATAGGTCGGAAAGACAAGATTACGGAAATCGCCATAGCATTGAGAGCGGCAGCAGTGTCTAGTTTTGACACAAATTGACCCGCGGTCCGAGTCCGCCTTTCGCCGAACTCAATCTTCTCCGTTTTCCCATCACATATCAAATCGGAAAGGCATTTATTTTCAATAAAAATTAAGAAAATATTAGAAAAGTGGAAATAAAGCGACTAATATGTGGTTAATAATAAGTGTTTATCGATTAGGGGTAGGGTAAACAGACATGTGCTGAATGTTAGAGAGGTCTTGTCCCACCCACATACAATGGTTCCGACGCCCATGATTATATAAGCTACTGATCATGTACTAATGGTTTGTTTGTTCACGATTAACCATTGTTTACTGAGATCGATACTGAACAATTTTGACAAGAATATTTCAGTTATTTATACGTGATTAATAATATCACCTAATCATTTATTAACCAGGCATCTACCAATGATCTGCTTTTCAGGCTACTGATATTTTTTAAGATGGGGAGAGTGGGGCACAACCATGACGCTTTTTGACTTTCTCAGTTTGTGTAAATCCGCTTGAGGTTCAGAGTATTTATTTTTTCCCACATTAATGTCCCACATGTCTAGTACAATTATGTGGTTTTGTTTCATTAATACAGTGTATACTTTTTTACTTGATGTACCCCGAAAGAATGGAAATTAAATGTGACAACATGCCCCATAGGTGGGGCACATTGTAACATGACCAAATGACAGCTTAAAATGTTATCTGATATAATAATATAAAAAAATATCCAAGACAAGCTAAAATATTTTGTCAATAAAATACAACTATTAACTTTTTAAAATAAAATAATGGCACTTTTGAATCATTAAAAATATACTATTTTTTGAGTTTGACAACAAACACACTGCAAAACACAGCTGTACAGCACAGTTCAAAACATAATAATAATAATGAATAATTTCTGAACATTGACTCTCAGTCATTCACCCTTTCTCATGGTTTCTCAAAAGAATAAAGTAGCCTATAGAATATAATAGCGTAGTTTTAATAGGGGCTCATTGTGACGCAGTGTGACAACACTTCACTTCCGCGGCTCGTGTCTTCTGCTGGTTAGATCAGCATTAAAGAACGATCTCAACTGATAAACAACAGATATAAGATTACAATAATATCAGATTTGTCTTACCTAAATAAACACAAAAAAACAGAGATGAAAAATAAACGTAGCCTACTGAAAATGTATTTAACCATAGCAAAAGTAAATTTCTTACTTAGGCTAATATCTTCCAAGCATAACACTAACAAAACATTTATAAAATATTAGCATATAACTTATTAATCATTTATGAACGTTACCATCTAGGCTATTATAGTCTATAAATATTACATCTCATCTTCTAACACCAACTCAAGTTTATAGCCTATTTTTACATTTTCGCTTCTATTTATTATAAATTTTTTATTAACTTCGTTAGGCTGTAAAGGAATTGTAATTGCAATTTAAAAATGTAATTGCTTTTTCGAGAGCGTGTCTAATGGTTTTCGGTAAAGGCTGAGAGACGACCATATAATCATATAAAATTAAGATCAAATGTAGGCTATTACTTACCCAAAGGTGTTGTGCTCCCTGTAAAAGACCAAAACCACGCAATTCAATATTATTAAAACAGTAAATAGCCCCAAAAACAATTTAATACACGTCATATTCATCTGTAACATTAATTCCGGTGTAATGGAGAACAGGTGCATGTTTCGGAGACAAGAGCCATACCGAGAGTCTCTCTCACCGAGTGTTGGGTCCGGGTGGGTCAGAGATGGGTGGGGTCAAGTGACATGCCTAAATTTGGTCGTCTGGAAAATTAGTACTTTTTCTTCAAGGTTTTCCATGGGGGAGAAAAAAACTCAAAATGACATAAAAAATTCAAAGACGTGTTTTATTAGATGTTTTCTTTTGGTTAAGAAAATGTGAAGATTTCTCAAGCCTGTATTTTGTGACTGGAGCTATAGGCTAGTTCATTTTTCAAAACATGCTAATTGTCTAAGGGAGTTACACAGGTGAACTTTGCAAGATTCCCATTGTTTTTAAATAAATCAAATCAACAGTGAGCTGAATAATTACACTATTATCTTTTTAGAGTTGCTTTGCAGCTGACTTTTTTTTTGTTGTACTATTTTATGTTGTCATTTGGTCACGTTACAACGTGCCACTCAAATGTTAAAAATGTAGGATCCCATGCATATCCAGGCATGATTTCAGCACTGCTGGGAATGCCCTTTTATTTTCAATGAAAGCTATTGCTGCTCTAAAAAGAGAATAGACACAACTAGATAATGTACTTAACTTTAATATAAAAAAATATGTAAGTGTTCATACTACTAATAATAATACATAATAATTTGGAATATATATATATATTTTTTCAGAATTTGTGTTGTAAATATAATTTATTCAGAAGCAATAGTCTCACCAGTGTTCAATCAGCTTTGAGATATTTAAATCTGCCTATCTTTGATATTTTTTACCTTTTATGAAGGGCATTTTTCCATAATCTTATTAAATATAGGCTATATGCTTCCGCTTTCATTTTATATTCTTAAATTTTATCTATAAATTAAATTAGAATAAGACAATGTAGGGCTGTTGCCAATCAAATGAAATAATTTACACTGAAAAATGTTATGAGATTGTTTTAAATATTTTTGAATATACAATTAAAGGTGAACTATGTAAGATTTGTGCAGTAAAATATCCAAAAACCACTAGGCCAATGTTATATATTTTGTTCAGTTGAGTACTTAGAATATCCCAAATGTTTCCAACTATTTGTAAATCGTGAGAAATTGCTATTTTAACCAAGGAACCGGGACGTGTGAGCTATGCGTGTGAGGGAGTCGCCTGTCGATTGCGTCATATCTGCGTTACCCTCGGTTTCCAGTTTTATTTTGCAGAAACGCTTTACTCTTACGCCGAGCGAACGTGATAACTTCCTTTTCAACACACTCAGATATATGTAATACAATAAACAGAGTTACGTTACCTCATACTCATGAATGGAAAAGAGGAAGTGGCGCCAGCGACCGTGTCATAATAAAAGTCCCGCCGGCGACTATGCCATAATAACAGTCCTGCTCTTCAATCGCTCATGCGGCCTTACTCAGCTCCACAACACTCGCTCCTGCTCTGCTTCATACTACAGTAATGTTAATAATCGCATCCATGAACATGATTTCTGCCCGAGTCCTATCCTGACTCTTTTCCACCGGCTGTGAAGTGAAGACCACATGTCCCAAGATTCTGCGCTCAAACGTGGCGTCATCAAACTACTCCTTTGTTTTGAACAGGCGACCTCTAGTGGACGGAAAAGTTACATAGTGTAGCTTTAAGAAATGTTGGAAAGAAAACATTAAACTAAACCACCAGTAGGTGGCAGAATGTTAACGTTGTTGTCAGGAAAATCTAAATCTTACCCGGATACAGCAATGCTATTTTCTGATTGGCTGTTCAGTAGCTGTATTTTTTATTTGATTGTCTGGTGCGTGGCATGGCCCTCTGCACTCACCTGATTCCTCTAATAGCGGCAACTTGGTGGGCATTATCCTTGAAATATCTCTGCGTGAGAAATACAAGGTGTGGCGTGTGAGCATGCGAACGGGTTTGTGTCTCGACTTGAGAGCCCTGTTTTGTTGTCGTTTGCACTAATACACCTGTTGTTAATAGCCAAAATCAAACAACATCTAACAGCTTTCTGTGTTATGCAATATTTGCCAGTAGCATACACATGTAATGTAATGTTGTAATTATGTGTTTTACAGCTGCCAACAACATTTCTTTCTCATGTTCATTCAAAATTCTCATGCATTTTGTCGACTGTCACTATAGAAACGATAATCCCCAGTGAACAGCTTCGAAAACAACGGCAGGGGTTGTCATCTCAAGATTCCTTTTTATATATATATATATATATATATATATATATATATATATATATATATATATATATATATATATATATATATATATATATATATATATATATATATATCGCCTCCTTTGTGTGTGTGTGTGTGTGTGTGTGTGAGAGAGAGAGAGAGAGAGAGAGAGAGAGAGAGAGAGAGAGAGAGAGAGAGAGAGAAAGCGTTGGCTCGCCCCTCCGTCGTGCAGTATAATTGGTTGACACCGCGCAAGGGCGAAATTGTCAATCACACATTGGGGGGGACAGCTGTGGGACTTTTTGTGGTGGCGCATGCAAACATTTTTTTAATCAAAATAAAATAAAAGTCAGAGTTTGAATGTTTGTAATTGTGTAACACAACAAGGAATTTTCTTACATCTGATCGTCAAACCAACGTATACTCACCCTGTAATGATTACAGCATCGGCTGTAATCGGCAATACAAAATATTTTTGTGTGTGTGTGTTGTAAATAAAATGTATTCTGAAGCAATATTCTCACCAGTGTTCAATCAGCTTTGACATATGCATATTTGTGATATTTTTACCTTTTATAAAAGGGCATTTTCCCCTAATCGTATTAAACATAGGCTATGATTCAGATTTCCTTTTATATTCTTAAATTGGATCAATAAATTAAATTAGAAGACGACACTGGCTGTTACCAGTAAAATTAAATAATTTAAACTGAAAAATTACAACTGCATTAAATAATGTTATGAGATTGTTTTAAATATTTTTTGAATATACAAATAAGAAATGTTGGAAAGATGAAACTAAACCACCAGTAGGTGGCGCTGTGACCGTCTGAATGAGTGAATTATTGAGTCGATTTGTTCAAACACTGATTCATTCAAGAATGAGGCGGTCGTTTACGAATAGTTAATTGAATCTTTGATTCTATAGATTCATTCAAAACGCTGAATCATTCACTAACACACGCTGTTGCTGTGACACTCGTTCTGCTGTGATCTTTTGGAACTATTTTCGCTGCTGAAATAGAACAAAAACACTCAATATTGCATCAAAATGTAAGTGACGTAATGTTAATAATTGTTTATGGAACTGTCATATGAAATCAGCGTGACGTTTTCAGTCGTGATGTTATTCAGGAAAACAGCACTCTTGGTAATGTGACATTGCAACTGTATCATGTTATAAATATAAATAAACTCCACATTTCTACATTTTTACGGCAGTGTGTTACTGAGTTTCTCTGTGTGAGCCAGGGCCGGCTCTAGCTCTTTGGTTGCCCTAGGCGAGATTGAGTTTTGCGCAACCCCCCCCCCCCCCCCTAATTGTTAAGCCCACCGGCAACTATAGTTGCCAGGGTATAGTTGTCATTTTCCTTCTGTAAGTATTTTTCTAGATATTATCCATGTTTTATATCTTAATGACACACAGGCAGACAACCAAATAAAGGATTTCAAGAAAAAAAAAAAAGTATTAACTTCCTTCCTGTCACATGACACTGCCAACTTCCTACCCCTACTTCCAGGGAGCACAACGAAGGCAAACCCTCCCAAAGAAAGGATATTTTCATGTTACTAATAAGTATTTTTGTTGACATATATATATCAACATAATCATGAAGGTCTCTAGAATCATCCAAACAAAACAAATCTTACAACAAATCTATAGTTTTTAGTATACTTAGTCAAAAATAATAAATTTGATTATGAATAAAGATTGATCTGTTGAAAGCAGTTATTTTGAGTTAGATGCTAAATGTTCTCCTCTTATTCATATTTGACATTGAAGGGGTGCATACAACATATTTGCCCACCGGCAACTATAGTTGCCACAGATTCAAATACAATTTTCAAGAAAAAATACAAAAACCTGGGGAAAATAAATGCAGAACATGCCATTCAGAAAAAATTGGGGACAAATGGGTTAAGTATTTATAAAAACTATACAAACAAAAATGCTCTTATAGTTACTCCAAGACTTAAAAAAGCTAATTATGACTTAAATTATGCACTCTAATAAATTGCACATACAAAAATGCTACAAAGAACGTTATATTTAACGTTTAACGTTTATTATATTTAACGGATTTTTAACAAATTATGACTCAAACTATGGATGAACAAACAAAAAAAACTCTCTTAAGCACCTGTAAAGACACTTAAGCCAATTATGACCCATAAACTGGATTAACTATACCCTCTACAAACAAAAGTGCTATTATGGATACACTGTACTTACCACTACAAAATTAAAATATATAAGTTCTTGTAGCTCTATCCCTATCTTAAATAATAAAAGATGAACAGTTGTTTCTGGCATTTCTATTCACCTTCAAAATTGACGCAGCATTAAAATTTGGCTCGTCTGGATTTCCTTATTGTCAGTGAAATGCGTAGTAATATGTAGATAACCAGCTAGCTAGTGATAGCTTAAATGCCGTCCAATATTAGTTGATAATATCGATAATACGAAGTTAATTTATTTCGTTTTACACCTTTATGGCTGAGATGAGAAGACTTACCTCTATACTGGGCTTTCTTTTGATCGTCTGCCTTTCTCTTTTTCCGTCCCTGTGCACTCGAGGGTTTAGACCGCTTCATTTTTGAAGAACGCGCCAGTGCTGAGCACTTGCCTGACATAACGCCTGTGCTAGACAATATTCACTTTTAATTCAATCTAATAATCAGGTTAAGTAATTAAACGTGTGGCTGAGGGGGCGCCCAATGATGATCTTGTTTAATAAACAGTATGTTTTATTTCGCTTGTTTTAATTCTATGCTTAATGGGAAGTAAGTTTAAGGGCGCCACTAGAGGGCGCCTGGCTGCGCCCCCAACAAATTTGTCGCCCTGGTGTGAGCGGTGCATATGTTTCGATTTCTCCTCGAGAGGCTGCGCAAGCGTCAACAGTGCAACGTTAGTTACCGTCAGTTCATTATACATTATATCATTCACTGTCAATCGCCACTTACAGTAATGAATGCAGAATCATTCTTGCATTTTGGTGATTCCCTAGTTATTTTTGTTAATGACGTTTTATCAGACTACTTGTCCGTCGAGCTACTAAAGGTATAGGGAAAACATGACATGGATTTCAGGAGAAATAGGTTTTGTTAGTGTATAGTGTAAGGCCAGTCGAATGGATTTGGGAAATGGATCTGCCGGGATTTTATATTTTCGGAGCTGGAAAGAAAGACGTATTTGCAATCACATCGATATTGCCCGCATAATCATACAGTATGATCAAATATTGGGGGGGACAAATTGTCCTTCTTTGAATATTGGGGGGGACGTGTCCCCCTGTCCCCCCATAGGATTACGCCTATGACACCGCGTGATTGACAGGTACAGACGAACAAAGCTGATCAGACAGTCGAAACGAATGTGGTCTAACAGTGCTCGTCAATGTCAAAATGATTGAGATGGCCAATCAAATCAAAGTAGGCGGGATTAATGTTCTCTTTAGGCTCGTGCACAGGTTTGTCTGTTTGTCTTCACTCACAGACGAGTGCGTCAATCTATTGCTTAATGCCATTGCTGAGAGAGACTCTATTCTTTCCAGTGAAATCACAAAACAAAATGCACACAAACGTGTCAAGATTCAAGATTCAAGATTCAAGAGTTTTATTTGTCACATACACAGTTATTTGTCACATACACAGTTATGTTATGTCCATGCTCATTATACAATCACTGATGAACATTTTTGATTTTAATGAAGAAAAACTATATTAGAGCGAATTAGGACTCGGAACCTTTGACACGGTTGACAAAAATTCTTTCACCAGACCACTGGGGAATTCAAAAGTTAAAGGGTTAGTTCACCCAAAAATGAAAATTCTGTCATTAATTACTTACCCTCATGTCGTTCGACACCCGTCAGACCTCCGTTCATCTTCGGAACAGAAATGAAGATATTTTAGCTGAAATCTGATGGCTCTGAAAGGCCTCCATTGGCTCAATGGCACGGTTCACTCTCAAGACCCTTAAAAGGTACTAAAGACGTTGTTACAAAGTCCATCTCACTACAGTGGTTCTAAAATAACTTTATAAATCGGCGAGAATAGTATTTGTGCGCAAAAAAACCCTAAATAACGACTTATATAGTGATGACGATTTCAAAACACGGCCTCATGAAGCTTCGAAGCGTTATGAATCAGTGAGTCGAATCAGCAGTTTGAATCGCCAAATTTCAGCAGTTTGGCGGTTTGACACGCGATCCGAATCATCATTCGACTGAAGAACCGTTCATGTTCAGAAGGAAAGTTCAAATTCAGAGGAACAGTTCATGTTCAGAAGAAGCATTCATGTTGAAGAACTGTTAATAATAAAGATCGAGAAGATTGGATCAGTTGTGCTACTTTTTATGTGTAATACTTGATGCGGCCCAGCCTGACCCAGAGTCTACCTCCAGCGGCCCCCAGGTAAAATGAGTTTGAGACCCCTGGAATAGAATGAGCCTGCAAAACCAACCAGCTCAAAGCACAATGCATTTAACAGTTCATTTGAAAAAAATTTAACACAAAAAAAGTGGCCCAGCCTGTTTATCTGTACAAACAGGTACCATGCGTCTTTATAAAAGCTACAATGTGATCAAAGTCCACAGACCATGCAAAGACATGCCTCAATGTGATATTTACTATAGTATTTACTGTAGGGTATATTTAACCTTTCAGTTTAATTCACTGACTGTATATGGTGTGGTTTTATTGTGTTCACTTGTTTACCCAACATCTATTCTAATATAGCCAAAATATGATGATACTGAAATGGTACTTTGCAGGACAGAATTCATTATTCTATAAAAAAATAATAATAATAATAATAATAAAAAAAAAAAAAAAAAAAAAAAAAAAAAAAAATATATATATATATATATATATATATATATATATATATATATATATATATATATATATATATATATATATATATATATATATTATTTAAAACGAACATACAAAATCACTGCTTGAAAATGCCCACAAATAGTGTAACTTTTTACCCACAGTTACACAATATAGAGTTTGTAACTTCATGTGACAACCCGTATTTCTTCATATTGAAATAAGTAAAACAGTTATTGCCAATTCATTTATTAATTAATCAACTTTAAAAAAATGTATAAAAAATAAATTAACAAATGTGTTCATGTTAATTTTATAATATAGTGCTTCTCTTATCTCATTTAAAAAAGTGTTCCTTCTAAATTCTTTATACTTTCCTCAGTTAGGGCATCACACAACTATGTAACTTGTACTCAGTGTGGGGTAGACTAGTGTGGGTGCTGGTGGATATTGAGCAGAGTCGTCCGGTCAGAGACAAAGTACACTTTATTGGCTTGACGAATTGTCGGACAAGTAGCAGATGGATGGCAGAATGATACAGAGTAGTTTGGACTGTATTATGAGTAGTATGAGTGGTTCTAAACAACAGAAATAACAATACTCAATTAGTAATGCAAATAATAACAAGAATGAAATCACTTTGTCACTTAAATATCCATTATGTATATAGTTATACATATATAGCAATCGTATTGAGAATGAGGAGATACGTCATGGTCGCTTGCTGTCACGTGACAAATTGGGCGGAGTCTGAGCCCGTCCACCCTTTTGGGATCCCACGCTATCTGTTGCCAGGGGCAACATTGTAAGAGCGACAGAGATCAGAGCAGGAAAGACGGCTCGAGGAATTATCATCGCGGCATTTAAGCGGATAAATTACGAGAAAACTTAGAAGAAGAGGTCTCTTACAGGGAGAAACTTACTACCAGCGCCAAGCTGAGGTATTTAGAGAAGCTGGCTGATATCAAAAACGTTGACCTACGAGCTGCCACGGCAGAACTCCGAACTCTTTACCACCTTGCACTGAAATGTTTCTATAAATATATTTCCTGTGCATTTTGAATAATAAATAAATATATATATCTCCCCACTATCCTGCAGCAGTCCAGTGCTCGTCCTCATTAGCAGTGTTTTTCACATACTGATCAAATTTTATACCTGTTGAGTTTACATTTTTAAATTAATTTGACTAAAAATTTAAATGATCGTTTGTGTGTGCTGGTGCTTTTATTCCAGCCTTCTTAAGTAGAATGAATGCTCGGTACGTGCCTTAAATGAATGTAATGTTAACAATGTTAATTAAAGCTGCGAGCAGCGATGACGGGCCCAAGCCGGTGGCACCGCCACGCCGGTGGCATCAGCATAACTGTGCACGGCAGGCAATATGCATTTAAACAGGATAATTTTTTTAAATCGCTCGAATATGTCACATTTGCCGCAGCAGCTGGTGCCACTATCACCACAAGCCACACCCATGATGTAATTTAAATGTAGATGATTTTTAATGTCATGGGATGAAATAGATCTCTTTCAAATATGTGAAAAGTTATCTTTTCCTGCTCAAAATGTTATAAGTCCAGAAGGCCAGTATTTAATTCAAGGTATTTGTATAGTTCTTTTTTTACTTATTCACAAGTGATAGTTATTTGTGATAGTCTATGATATGAAAGGGGTAAATTATCATCATCAAGAGAGAAAGGCACACACTCAAACTCACAGGGTGAGAGAGAGACCCCACACACACACACACCCAGGGTGAGCCTGAGAGTGAGGGGGGAGGGGAAGGACTGAGAGAGAGGCAATCTGCACATTGAACAAGATTCACAAGATTTTAACAACAAAAAGAAATAAAATCTAAATGGTGGGAGAAAGTTTTTTTTTACTTCAATCTCTGAAAACATTATTTTGAATATATTTGAAATCACAGATGTTGGGTGATGAGAATTGTAACTCAAATATAATTTACAAAAACTAGTCCTGTCTGAATAGTGATATGTCAGTGAGATCAGCTCGGGCGCGCACACCGTCTATGGGTGATGTCACGTATTTTGCGAAATGCGCAGTTAGGTGATGTGTCGCCCTCCACACGTTGCGAAACAGACTCCGAAATGGGGAAATGTAAATTTGCGGACTCCTGGTTGGAGCAGGATGAGTTTAAACAATGACCGCAGGGTTTTTCTATGGTTTTTCCTGCATAGCGGCCGCCTCCGTCACATTTCGTGCCACCTCCGTCTGTCGACAAAACTCAAGACAGGCAGTCACTTGCTCAGATTAGGCATGTCGTGGTAATTAAATAATCATCAGAAATATATATTGTCACATGATCTTTCAGCAATCATTATTAGTATTTTATGATTTGCTAGTACAAAGTCATCTAAAGCCATTCCATAGCTGAATGTCTTTCCTCCGCTGTAGCTGTCCATCATTCTCCGTTCAGCATTCAAACTGCGCGTCGTGTTTGGTTACAGTCAGTCAGCTGCTCGGTAAAGCTCACTCCAAGATGATATATTCCCGTTATAATACTTGATATGCAGATAAAATAATTTATCTTCCTGGAGTTTATCTAGCGGTTTCTGAACGATGTTGTGCTCCCTACCCGGGTGACAACACAAGGCATCACACGCACAATAACCGGAATTTAAAACTGTGAAGAAACCGACCGATATACATAGTAGACTAGGATTTGTGCGCTCAACGCTCATCGTCTCTTTATGCTGTGAACTTTTTAATGTGCACTCGCGGTGCACTGCGCCCTCTGACTCCATGTTGCTTTAAGCGCATCATTCTGCACCCGGGATGCGCATAAGCGCATTGTGCCACGCTTTCATATATTTTCATAGTTTTGTGCACTTAAAGATGATTAAAAAAAATCTTGTTCTCACGTATCTATCATATATTTGTTGCCCCTTTACAGAGCTGCACATTACGTTTACAATAAACTATAAATCTTGAAATGTTATATTATTTGTGTAGGCCCATATAATTATTTACATTCATATATAAATTAAATATAAATTGTTTTTTTTATAAATGTATTTAATAAGAACACAAAGTAATTTGTACCTTTTCATTAACATTTTTAGATTTTATAAAATTAGTCAAGAGATGTTTTTTCAAGAATTACTTTTTGTAATTGCAAATTTTTTTAACTATCCACTCACCTAATTTAATATATATTTTTGTTATAGCTTATGATTATATATTTTTATTTTATTGCTCAACAGTAGTTCTCATCGCCGATGAGGTCTTTAAATATTTTGAGAAGGTCTTAAAAAAGTCTTAAAAAGGTATTAAAATTTACTTCAGGATTCCTGCATATACCCTGCATATGCATCATACGTGATCTTGGGAAACACAGCACATGACATTTTTATTTAAAATTAGAAAGTTTTAAATTAGTTAAATTAGATTAGTTAAATTAGAAAGTTGTCCGGCTCGAAGAGAACAATATATGTACGGGGACACATGAAATGTCTACAAATGTATGTCCTCAGAAATCACAGAAGCACACACACACACACACACACACACACACACAGAGAGAGAGAGAGAGAGAGAGAGAGAAACAAGGTTTTTTTTAATCCTGCTTCAAAACTAAGACAATGCTGCCATCGTGTGTTCATTGAGGGAAGGGCAGCACACATTCCCCTTTTTTGTCCTTATTTAATCCCTCGGCATGGCAACACCGTTTGAGATATCCAAAATCCGTTCGCATTTTAGCATCTTCCGTATCTTTGTTTCATGTTGACCGAGTTTGGTGGAGATTGAATAAATCGCCTACGAGGAGAACGTAAAAACTCAGAGCCTGAATTATACCAATATTCACGTTCAAACCAAAATATCTGACTTCCTGTTGGTCGGAGCTAATGACTGTAAATTAGAAAGTTGTCCGGCTCGATGAGGTCAATATATATACTGAGTTTGGTGATTGTAGATGAAACGAAGCCCTTCACTTTTGTCAAAAGGTGGCGCTATAGAGCCCCTCATCCCCACCCGTTTCTGAGGCTTTGCCCATGTGTACTGACTAACATCTCTAATGTGTGTGTTAAGTTTCATGCAATTTCAAGCATGCTAAGAGTCTCAAAAACAGCCAAAGACATTATTAAACTTTGACACGTTGCCATGGCAACAGTATTGGAAATTTCAGAAATCCATTCATATGTCTATATCTGCCATGTTTTCACATTATACTGATGAAGTTTGAAGTCAATCGGGTCAAAATAAGACAGTGATTTAAAGCATTTTTAAAAAAAAGTGACACACTTCCTGCTGCCAGTTGGTGGCGCTATAACTTTGACTCACAAACATCATATCCTTGCGATCGGCTTCCTACAACAAACACACAGCTGAAGTTTCATCCAAACCAGTCAATGTTTGCACAAGTTATAACACACTTCCTGTTTCCCTTTTCTCGCCATAAATTCGTTGCTTCGCCACGGCCAAACCGATTGAGATATCAAAAATCCGCTCGCAATTTAGCATCCTGAATATCTTGTCTTAATGCTGACCGAGTTTGGTGCCGATCGAAACAATGGCCTCGGAGGAGTATATTAAATTCCAGAGCATGCGTTTTCCGAACAACCCATAATAGCTCACTTCCTGTTGGGCTGACGCATAACTTAGAGCACGAAAGTTGTTCAGCCTGATGAGATCTATATGTGTACCGAGTTTCATACATGTACGTGCAAGTGTGTTTGATATATGGACCAATTTTTTTGTAGGGGGCGCTGTTGAGCTCCCCTACCACGCCCGGGTACCAGCTTCAGCCCGGCTCTGATGGCCACAGATTCCGATGTATCTGCAAAGTTTCAAGAGTTTTCGAGCATGGTAAGGGCCCCAAAAGTGCCCGAATAGTCGATAAGAAAAATAATAATTAAAGCTGCGAGCAGCGATGACGGGCCCAAGCCGGTGGCACCGCCACGCCGGTGGCATCAGCTTAACTGTGCACGGCAGGCAATAGGCATTTAAAATGGGAAAACATAAAAGGACTATGTCAAAGTCATCTGAATTCACCACATTAACTGCAGCAGTTGGTGCTGCTATGACCACAAACCACAACAGCCACATCTATGAGATCAATTAAATTTATATGAATTTCATGTCAGATTATGTCAAAGGTCAAATTGGAATGAGTTCAGAATACCATTCGAATGCTGATGTTGTTTTATTCTAACACTTCTCTTCATGTGTTTTTGAGCTACCTTAGCTACCGTTTGTGCACCAATCTTATGCACCATAAAACATGCTTTCATTTCAATATGGGTGGTCCAATAAATTCTTTTTAATAAAAAATGTATAAATGGAGCCAAATCACAGAAACTGCAAAGATGATTTTAATATCAGTGTCAGGTAAGAGTAAGATGCGTGTCTACATTTTATGGAAGTTTATTATAAATAGCCACTTTTATAAAATCATGTGAAATGTATGTTTTAATACATTTATATTATATCAGTAAATAATTAATTTAAAGACATGTGCATCATACGTGATCTTGGCAAACACATCACATGACGTTTTTATTTTAAGTGATAGTTATTTGTGATAGCCTATATGAAAGGGTTAAATTATGATCAAAAGAGAAAGGCACACACACACACACACACACACAATGATAGAGTGAGAGTGAGGGGGAGGGGAAGGACTGAGAGAAAGGCACACACACAAACTCACAGGGTGAGAGAGAGACCCCCCCCACACACACACACACAGATAGAGAGGGGGAAGGGGAAAGACAGGCAGATGGCATTCCATAGACTTAAATGGTTTGTATACTGTAAAAACTGTACATTCTATCCCCCTACACTACCCCTAAGCCTACATATCGCACACACACACACACACACACACACACACACTACCCCTAAACCTACCATCACAGAAAACATTCTGCATTTTTACATTTTTATTAAAAAATTGTTTAGTATGCTGTTAAAGCTATTTTTATTTACGGGGACACATGAAATGTCTTCATAAACCATGATTATGTTGTAATAAACACCCCTCCAACACACGCATTTCTGAGGCTTTGCCCATTTCCACTGACTGACATCTCTGATGTGTGTGTTGAGTTTCAAGCAATTTCAAGCATGCTAAGAGGAATTATACAAATATTCACGTTCAAACCAAAATATCTGACTTCCTGTTGGTCAGAGCTAATGACTGTAAAGTAAAAAATTAACTAATTAATCACATTTTTTTCTGTAATTAATCACGATTAATCGCAAGTTTTTAATATTTTAAGTTTGTAATATTTTGATATTGTAATAATTTCAGTTACTCTCCAAATTAATTTAGAAACAATTTAAAGACAGCATATTGTAAATATGTGTTGTATTGTCATTTTTTATGAATGAAGGCCAGTATCACTGATACTAAATTCTCTATGAAACATTAATGACGTTACATTACAGTATAACTGAAAGCTCCCAATTTCAACATTTATTAGTCTTTAAAAAACAACTTTTAATTTAAGTGAACTTAAAAAAATCTTTACATAAACCCAAAATAATAAATGTTATATTTACCCATGGCCTTCCCTGTTATACAGAAATGTAATAGTTATCAAACCTTCCTTAACTGCATAAATAATAAATGAAATATAGATGAATCATCATTAAAGCTACAATTTTCTCTGTTCCCGTTGTTCTTTGATGAACATTAATGACAGGCATTATCAGTGCTCCTGTCACTTTAAGAACAACCGCGGATCTCACGCGCGGTCCCGCGCATCTCATTTCCTCACAACTCTTTAAAGTTCATTTAAGACGTTATTTAACTAATTTAAGACTCTAATATGAGAATACTCAAAATCCTCTGTGTTATTGTTTGTTCAACAGCAAAAGAGAACTCGATGTGAGCAGGAAACTGACGCGAGTCTATCTATGCGTCGAGTGTGTGTGTGTTTGTGTGTGTGTGTGTGTGTGTCAGTGTCCCTTGATTAGCTGACATGAGACGCATCCACACAGACAGGACACTGACACACACACACACACACACACACACACACACACACACACACACACACACACACACACACACACACACACACACACACACACACACACACACACACACACACACAGGACACACACACACACACACACACACACACACACACACACACACACACACACACAGACAGGACACTGGCATACAGCGCGCTCTCTTGTGTCTTGTCGCGCTTGGAAGCATTTACATGAATAGGAGCGTGATCATGTAACGCTAAGCAAAAATGGATATAAAAACGGACGCTGTGTTATTTGCGTTAAATATTTTTAATGCGTTAAGCTTCCGTTTCACGTTGACCGAGTTTGGTGGAGATTGAATAAATCACCTACGAGGAGAACGTAAAAACTCAGACCCTGAATTATACAAATATTCACGTTTAAACAAAAACTTTCTGTGAAAAAAGACACTTATAAACAGACACTTGTAGAAAATAATGTGAATTTTTTTTTTAAATAAATTTGAACTATGTCAGTATGAATTTAAAGACAAATGTGTCAAAAGTGATCTTTGCAAACACAGCACATGACCTTCTGTAAAGCACATGTATAGAAAACACACTCACACTCCTCTGTTTTAAAAAAAGAGTTCTGTCTGAATGAGTACATGAAATCACGGCTGTCAGGTGAAAAGAATTGTAACTCAAATGTCATTTAGAAAATGAGTCCTGTACTGATATAGTGTCATAGTTCATGTCCACATTAACCACTACGTTGTAATACAATACCCATGTCATCATACACATTTGTGTCCTCATAAATCACATAAGCAAGCACAGAGAGAGAGAGAGAGAGAAAGGGAGTTTCAAAAATAATACAACACTGCCACCTTGTGGTGATAGAGGGGAGGGCACACAAACATCCAAAAACATTATTAAACTTTGACATGTTGCCATGGCAACATTTTTTGAAATATTAGGAATCCATTCATATGTCTCTATCTGTCATGTTTTCACATTATACTGATGAAGTTTGAAGTCAATCAGGTGAAAATAAGACAGTGATTTAAAGCATTTTTGAAAGTGACACACTTCCTGCTGCCAGTTGGTGGCGCTTTAACTTTGACTCACAAAAGTCATATCCATGTGATCGGCCTCTTACAACGAACACACAGCTGAAGTTTCATCCAAATCATTCAATGTTTGCACAAGTTATTACACACTTCCTGTTTCCCTTTTCTCGCCATAAATTTGTTGCTTCGCCACGGCCAAACCGTTTGAGTTATCAAAAATCCGCTCGCAATTTAGCATCCTCTGTGTCTTGACTTCATGCTGACCGAGTTTGGCACTGATTGAAACAATGGCCTCGGAGGAGTATATTAAATTCCAGAGCATGTGTTTTCAGAACAACCCATATTAGCTCACTTCCTGTTGGGCTGACACGTAACTTAGAGCACGAAAGTTGTTTGGCCCAATGAGGTCTATATGTGTACCGAGTTTCTTACATGTACGTGCAAGTGTGTTTGATATATAGACCAAGTTTTCAGACCCCACTTTAGGGGGCGCTGTCGAGTCCCCCTGCCACGCCCGGGTACCAGCTTCAGCCCGGCTCTGATGGCCGCGCATTCCGATGTGTGTGCTAAGTTTCAAGAGTTTTTGAGCATGGTAAGGGCCCCAAAAGTGCCCGAGAAGTCGATAAAATAATAATAATAATAATAATTAAAGCTGCGAGCAGCGATGACGGGCCCAAGCCGGTGGCACCGCCACGCCGGTGGCATCAGCTTAACTGTGCACGGCAGGCAATATGCATTTAAACAGGAGAATATTTTAGAATCGCTCGAATATGCCACATTTACCGCAGCAACTGGTGCCACTATCACCACAAGCCACACCCATGATGTAATTTAAATCTAGATTAATTTTAATATCATAGGATAAAATAAATAAAAGTTATATTTTCCTGCTCAAAATTTTGTAAGTCCAGAAGGCCAGTATTTAATTCAAGGTGTTTGTAGTTCTTTTTTACTTATTCACACTAAAGTAGGGATGAAACGGTATGGAAATTTAACATCACGATTATAGTGACCCAAATTATCACGGTTATCAATATTATCACGGTTTTGTTCAAACAAGATGAAAGTGTTCAAAAAGAACAGATGCACACACTTAAAACATTTCAACAAGTTTTATATTTGAAATTAAACAAACAACAAATAACTAAAGCAGCTCTAAGCACTTTTTTAAGCTAGATTCTGTGGGATTTCTTTACTTAATGGCCGTCGTCAATAGCAACGCATAACGCATAAATAATAATAATTTGTCGTAAATATAATCTCTAATATTATCTCTGTAAATATATTCTCAATAAATATTCTCATCAGTGTTCAGCTACGATGCATTTAAATCAAGCATATTTTGTGTTAGAGCCCAAACAGTATCCAAGTGAAATAATGCATATCCATATTTCCATATGATTTGACAGTTTATTTTATTAAATATCAAAATGTGTGCATCATACCTGACACCTAGATGAACACTTTACAGTCAGTTTTATGACTGTCATTCTCTTTAAATGCTAGTGAAGTTTGGTAACGTTATACACGTTTCAATGTTGTATGTAACTTTGCAGACGGTCCCTAACTTCGCCAGCGTTATGCCAGTCATATCAGATGCGCTGTGGTTCTGCTGTGTTTTTTTTAAACCATTTTACCTAAATCACCAAAATAATAAATGTTATATTTACCCATGGCCTTCCCTGTTATACAGAAATGTAATAGTTATCAAACCTTCCTTAACTGCATAAATAATAAATGAAATATAGATGAATCATCATTAAAGCTACAATTTTCTCTGTTCCCGTTGTTCTTTGATGAACATTAATGACAGGCATCATCAGTGCTCCTGTCACTTTAAGAACAGCCGTGGATCTCACGCGCTGTCCCGCGCATCTCATTTCCTCACAACTCTTTAAGTTCATTTAAGACGTTATTTAACTAATTTAAGACTCGAATATGAGAATACTCAAAATCCTCTGTGTTATTGTTTGTTCAAGAGCAAAAGAGAACTCGATGTGAGCAGGAAACTGACGCGAGTCTATCTATGCGTCGAGTGTGTGTGTGTGTGTGTGTGTGTGTGTGTGTGTGTGTGTGTGTGTGTGTGTGTCAGTGTCCCTTGATTAGCTGACATGAGACGCATCCACACAGATAGGACACTGACACACACACACACACACACACACACACACACACACACACACACACACACACACACACACACACACACACACACACACACACACACACACACACACACACACACACACACACACACACACACACAGCATACCAGCATAGCCATACAGTTTAAGTTCACCTACACTTTATATTAATAAAAAGGTTTACAGTGCAAATACTGTTGTTGCATATACTGTGCATAAAATTTGAAAACATTTGCAAAAAACACCACTGTATCATTAATTTTTTTTTAAACCTTTAAGTAACCATTTTTTAAACATCTATAAACATTACTTTTACATAGATAGACGGACCAGATATTCCTAACACTTTGGGAATACTTAAGGGTTACTAGTTGTTTTGTAAACTGTCTATAAACATTATCTGGATGGTTATTATAAAGTTGCAACCGATGACTATAATACCTTGTTAAATAGTTAATAAACAGTACCAGTAAAACGTGGGCAGTACCAGTAAAACATGTAAACAGTACCAGTCAAACATGTGGGTTGTCCTGATACTGTACTTCAAAATGTAACAGTGTAAAAATTGCCACAGAATAAAGTAATTGTTCAAGATCTATTGGTAACTCATAAAAATAATGTCATATTTGCATAAACTGTCTACTACCGTATATATCCCGACACTAGCACATTAAGATAAGCTATGAAAAAAATCATGTTCCTCTGCCTCTTTCTGGTTAAATAATGTTTATAATAATTGTTAATATAGCATGCTATATTAACTATTCCAGGTTATTTATGCATAGCATAAATAATAGTTAGTAGAGCATGCTATGCCACTTTCATCAAAACCTATTACAAAGCTATAGCAATCTCATGTCATTCCGTCTTTTCGAAAAAAAAGTTGCACTAACTGTTCGTTACAAGCAGCATTTGCCGTCAGGCAGGTAACGATAGCTAACATAAACATATTTTTGCTAGCCTACCTGCTGCAAACTTACACTTTTTTTGTACAAGACAAGTAGAGCTATTTTATCCAGTGTAATTTATCACATACCACTATCTTGTTTTTTCTTATCCTCCTCTTCCTTTCTCTATTTTCTTTTCTGGCTTCCTGAAGCATAAAATTCCGCTTAAAATCCGAAGATTTTGTATTTTGCCGCAGCAGAGATCGCGTGGTTGGCTGGCTGCTGTCAGCGACTTCTGAGAGGGGCCCCTTAAGGGGGATCCCGATAGCAGTGTCATTGCACTTTACTGCATTGACTATCAATGGGGCGCTCACACAGTTTGTCGTTTCATTTTATTCTTAACCTGTCGCTGTCTTGGGGCCCCAGGCCAGCTCGAGGCCCCAAGCAATTGCTTGGTTTGCCTGCCTTGTCGCGACGGGCCTGCACACACACACACACACACACACACACACACACACACACACACACACACACACACACACACACACACACACACACACACACACACACACACACACACACACACACACACACACACACACACACAGAAAGAGAGTTTAAAAAATAACACAACACTGCCACCCTTTAGTGAGGGGAGGGCAGACAGAGAATAAATATTCAGAAGAAATATATTAAATAAAATAAATATATTGATCTGAAAAATAGTATGATTATTTTAAAGCTATTTGGTTACATTTTAATAAAACATTGTTTTAGTATGTTTTTAAACACACACACATACACGTTGTAATACCAGTGTAATACCCATGTCATTATACAAATTTGTGTCCTCATGAATCACAAACAAGAGAGAGAGAGAGAGAGAGAGAGAGAGAGAGAGAAACAAGTTTTTTTTTTATCCTGCTTCAAAACTAATACAATGCTGCCATCTTGTGTTCATTGAGGGGAGAGCAGCAGACAGAGAATTTCTGTTCCCCTTTTTTGTCCTTATTTAATCCCTCGCCATGGAAACACCGTTTGAGATATCCAATATCCGTTCACATTTTAGCATCTTCAGTATCTTTGTTTCATGTTGACCGAGTTTGGTGGAGATTGAATAAAACGCCTACGAGGAGAACGTAAAAACTCAGACCCCGATTTAACCAAAAATTTACCTTCAAACCAAAATATCTGACTTCCTGTTGGTCGGAGCTAATGACTGTAAATTAGAAAGTTGTCCGGCTCGATGAGATCAATATATATACTGAGTTTGGTGATTGTAGATGAAACGAAGCCCTTCACTTTTGTCAAAAGGTGGCGCTAGAGAGCCCCTCATCCCCGCCCGTTTCTGAGGCTTTGTCCATGTGTACTGACTGACATCTCTGATGTGTGTGTTGAGTTTCAAGCAGTTTCAAGCAATTTCAAGCATGCTAAGAGCCTCAGAACAGCCAAAAGATTATTAAACTTTGACACGTTGCCATGGCAACAGTATTTGAAATTTCAGGAATCCATTTCATACGTCTCTATCTCTCATGTTTTCACATTATACTGATGAAGTTTGAAGTAAATGGGGTGAAAATAAGATGGTGATTCAAAGCATTTTTGAAAGTGACACACTTCCTGCTGCCAGTTGGTGGCGCTATAACTTTGACTCACAAAAGTCATATCCATGTGATCGGCCTCTTACAACAAACACACAGCTGAAGTTTCATCCAAATCAGTCAATGTTTGCACAAGTTATAACACACTTCCTGTTTCCCTTTTCTCGCCATAAATTCGTTGCTTCGCCACGGCCACACCATTTGAGATATCAAAAATCCGCTCGCAATTTAGCATCCTGGATATGTTCTCTTCATGCTGACCGAGTTTGGCGATGATCGAAACAATGGCCTCGGAGGAGTATATTAAATTCCAGAGCATGGGTTTTCCGAACAACCGATTATAGCTCACTTCCTGTTGGGCTGACGCATAACTATGAGCACGAAAGTTGTTTGGCCCGATGAGGTCTATATGTGTACCGAGTTTCATACATGTACGTGCAAGTGTGTTTGATATATGGACCAAGTTTTCAGACCCCACTTAAGGGGGCGCTGTCGAGCCCCCCTGCCACGCCCGGGTACCAGCTTCAGCCCGGCTCTGATGGCCGCGCATTCCGACGCCTGTGCGAAGTTTCAAGAGTTTTCGAGCATGTTAAGTGCCCCAAAAGTACCCGAGAAGTCGAAAAAAAAAATAAAAAAAAAAAAAAAAAAAAAAACAAAGAATAATCTGAGGAAGAACAATAGGGCTCTGCGCCCTTTCAGGGCTTGGGCCCTAATAAGAAACAGAGGAAGAACAATAGGGCTCTGCGCCCTTTGGGCTTGGGCCCTAATAATAATAATCCTAAGGAAAACAATAGGGCTCTGCGCCCTTTCAGGCTTGAGCCCTAAATATTGAATTAATCTTAAACAGTAATGCACACAGTAGAGGAAAATGACAGTCAACTAGGCCTACCTTGTATATTAATTAAGCGTTTTGGGCATAAACATGTTTATAACATACAGTAAAATGACTGACAATGAAAAATGACAGAATAGTGATCAACATTTTTAATACAAATAAATAAAGGTTCGTATTCATCAAGTGTCTCACACTTCAGCATCGCGATCATTAGTTACTGATACCCTGTGGTGAAATAATGGCGTACGTTTACCGGCCGCTGCTTTCTCAGATTGGCTTGGATGGATTAAAACTTCATGTTCAGTTGAGTTTGGAAAACTATGTACATAATAATCATCAGAATATCTCTTCTCCAGTCTCTGTCCGAATCCATTACCTGGCGGGCATCCCCCCAAAATGGCGGAAGGGGGAGGATGCCGTGATATTTGGGGAAGGGGCGCTGTGTCGTAACCACATCTCCTCATTCTCAATTGACTAGATTACAACACGTGAAATTAGCATCACATTATCTGCCATGTGAGCTCGGGATAATCAACACCTATGGCGTAAATAATGTGCATAAGATCACTTATACAGTACATAATGACGTACACATGCTCAACGTGACTCAAAGTATCTCAAAACATTAATATTATACTGTCTCTGTATGCTTTCATAGCGTTGCATAGCAATAGGTACACAATGATATGGCGAACATCCGCGATTACAACTAAATAACCTCAATACAATCAAATGTATATTTTAACTATGGCTCTTTAAAGATAATGAATAACATAAACAAAGTCACTCACTTGTATATGAACGCACTCTGAAACAACAACAGCGGCAGCGAATTCTCTATTCGTACTCTCCGAACTGCGTTCTGTCAATACTGAACTTTTAAAGGGGAAGTGCGTCATTTCACGTAAGGTATCTGAAAGTCCACAAGGGGGCACTAATGTATCTACCTATGTATTCAAAGCCTTTTCTACAGCTGCCCCCACATTTCTGTGTAAATGTGAATTCAGAAAGGTCACTATCACAGAAGGGATAGTATGAAGGGATACTCAGTCTGGTAGGGCTGGGAGGCTGATAAGATGGGTGATGGGACGAAGATAAGTTTTTTTCTTGACTTCCACCTCTGCAGTTCTTGCTCTCCCATCTTCTCCAGGAAAGACTTTAGTTACATGTCCAACTGGCCATAGAGCTCTGGGTAACTGATGATCAACAATCATGACAACTGTACCAGGCTGTAAGTTCTCAGTCTCTCTGTGTCACTTCTGGCGGACTTGTAGTTCTGGGAGATAGTTACTAAAGTGTCTCCAGAAGGGGTCTGCTAAAAGCTGGCTATGTCTCCACCTACGTTTGCTCAGCAACTCTGACTCGGGGTATACTACTTGAGGCAAGGATGAGTCAGGCCGCCCCATGAGCAACATATTGGGAGTAACGGGGTCAGGGTCTGCTACATCTGAAGATGTATATCCTAGTGGCTTTGCATTGAGAATTCCTTCGATTTCCACGAGCACAGTACGTAGGACTTCTTCCTTGACAATCTGATCCCCTATAGTAGAACAGAGGGCTGACTTCAGGGATCTTATCTCTCTTTCCCAACAGCCTCCGAAGTGTGCAGCGCCTGGGGGGTTGAACTTGAAAGTGATCTGGTGGCTTGCTAATTGCTCCTGGAGGGACGGATGGAGCTCAGCAAAATCCTCTTGTAATGCTCTCACACCACCTCTGAAGTTTGTCCCTTGGTCTGATATGATCTCGAATGGCTTGCCTCTGCGGGAAATGAATCTTCGAAGAGCCATTAAGAATGAATCTGTGTCCATCTGGTAGAGCAGGTCAATGTATACAGATCTCGTTGTCAGGCACTTAAATATGATCCCCCATCGTTTCTCTTGTCTGCGCCCTATCTTGATGAGGTAAGGGCCGAAACAATCAACTTCAGTGGAGTAGAAAGCTGGTTGGAGCAGGCAAAGTCTCTAAGAAGGTAGATCGGCCATCCTGGGAATGCTGGGCTGACCTCTCCACTGTCTACACCCCAAGCACTTCCTCTGGTGTTGACGAATCGCTTCTCGACCTTTCAATACTGTTGTGAACTTCTGTTGTTTGTTGAAGTAGAGACCAGGAGACGTCGGGATCAAAACAGAAGTGATTCTTTTAATGAGAACTCTCTGTGCTGCAGGTCGTCCGAAAACAGTCTGATTTAACAATACAAAATAATGCAATTTATCTGTATTTCAGGGGGAGGGGTTATACAGCAGAGGAGGAGACATTCAAACAAAGGAATGCATATGTTGTGTAGGTAAAGGACACACCCTACTATGAAATCCCTACCAGTCCCATTGAATCAGCATAGCTATTCGCATGCTGTTGCTGGCCAGGAACTCCAATTCCAAGAGCCTTCCCAGAGCCATTAGAGACAAACGGGGCAACGTCTGGGCTCCGAAAAGGTGGGATCTCAGTGATCTGACTCATTTAAAACACAATAGAGAAAACAGGTCTGGCAGGAAAAGGAGACTCTTGCTAGAGCCTCAGAAATCAGTAAAACAGGTCTGGAAGATTTGCGTAGCAGACTAATTCATCTGATATCATCATTTTTACCTAAAATGCTAAATGCAATGTACTTTCTAAAATTTGTAATCCCACAATACCCAGTACTTACGACGCATTTCTGCGAACACCCTTTCCGCTCCTGGATGGTGTAAAGTTTTATCAAAGTCCTGGATGATCAGTCTGCTCAGGGGATGCTTAGGCTCCAAAACTATGGGGTGAATAGTGAATTTGTCTAGTTGATCTGTACGTCGGAGACGGCCACCAACTCTGATGAGGTGTGTATTGCTATCATACTCTGGAGCAAGGCACAAGAGACGACTGCTCAGAGGTAGAGGTTTACCAGACTTCAGATGAGTAATCTCTACTGGAAAACTTTGGCTCTGTGCTTGATGAAGGAGGGCAAGTTCTGCTTTTCTATAATCCTCAGCTATTAGAGTGTCAGTACCGTTAGCCGCCCCGTGTAAGACTCTGGCTGTTGATGCGAGTAGTTGTTTATAGGACTCAAACTGGCTGCAATCAGGAAAGGCCGGTTCAGGCAAGTTCCTATCACTATTGGTGATAGGAACGGTGAGTCCACAAAATATGCCTTGTTTCAGCTCTGCATCTTCGGTAGGGAGCTGTATGGGGGGACTCTGTGGCCACTGATCTGGGGGTAGGAGGAGGAAAGATGGTCCCTGACTCCATCGACTCTGCTTTGCTAACTCGGCTAACGTCTTACCCCTCCTGATGTCGTCGGCTGAATTAGACTTGGAATCAACGTAACGCCAATCTTTGGGGTCGGTCATCTCCTGTATCTCTGCTACCCTTGTGCCAATGAAGACTTTAAATCGACAGGATTCAGCTTGGATCCATGCCAGCACGGTAGTGGAGTCGGACCAGAGCGTGACTTGAAACAGAGGGATACCAAGTTCTGCCTTCAACAACTTGGCGAGTTGGGCTCCAGTCAGAGCGGCACACAACTCAAGGCGAGGGATAGACTGTTGTTTCTTAGGGGAAACTCTGGAACGGGCAGTCAAGAAAGCCATCTCTACATCACCTTGAGGGCTGAGGGTGCGGAGGTAGGCTACTGAGCCGTAGGTTCGCTCAGACGCATCACAGAATATGTGCATGTCTCTGATACTCTGTGGGTTACCCAACTCTGACGTGACGTAACATCTGGGAAGGGAGATGCGCTGAAGGTTTGGTAACTCTTGCTCCCATGTTAGCCAAGCTTGGAGCAACTCTTCCGGAAGGTGAGGGTCATCCCAATCCCTTTTCTTGTCCCAAAGACGTTGGACCAGGACTTTTGCTCTCGTGGTATACGGAATGATGTACCCCAAGGGGTCATACTGACTGGCTAGAACCTTGTATATATGGCGCATAGTAGGGGCAGAGCATGCAATGGGCCGATATTTGTAGGCCAGGGTATCTGAGTTACATTGCCATTGTAGTCCAAGAGCGGACTCCTGAGCGTCTGGTTTTACCTGTGTCAGCAACAACATCAAGCTACTTGATTTGGCTTCTGCTGGGATATGGTCGAGTACTTGTGGGATGTTACTGGCCCATTGTCTCAGATCAAATCCTCCTGTGGTGAGGAGATCTCGTAACTTGGATGCCAGTGCATTGGCCTCTTCTTGGGAGCTGAAACTCTGAAGGAAGTTATCTACATAGAATGACTTCTCTATACTGTATCTGACATCTTTGCTTGTGTGACTATGGTCGATGACATGCTTCTGGAGCGTGAAGGTCGCACAGCATGGGCTGCACGTCCCAAAGGGGATGCCACTCATATACTTGCGGGGACTTCTCTCTGTTTAGGTCCCTCCAGAGGAATCTTAACAGTGGTCGGTCTTCAGGTAGCAAGCGCACCTGATGAAATATGCCTCTAATATCACTACTCACTGCGACAGCATGTTCACGGAACCTCAAGAGTACAGACAACAGGGAAGGGCCCAGTGTGGGACCAGGGAGAAGCAATTGGTTGAGATTCTTCCCTCAATGTTGGAACGAACAATTGAATACAACCCTTTTCTTGCCATTATGTTGTGTCATGTAGTGAGGGATGTACCACGCCTCCTCAGCTTGATCCACTTGGTCAGGAGGTATCAATTGTGCATATCCTGCCTCCTTCAACTTGTTCATCTCCACTTGATAAGCGTCTGCTTGTGCTGGATCCCTGGCTAATCGCCGCTCTATTCCTCGGATACAAGGCAGAGTGGTATCTGCTGAGGCTTGCAGGAGAGGCATATCTTTCACTCTTAATAAGGGTGTGGTAGGGCTGTGACGGTGGCAGTTTTTTACCACCGCGGTGGTTATTGATCAACCACCGGCGGTGACACGGTGTTTGTGGGGTTCGGGGTGGGGGATGAAACTGAAACTGAAACAATGAACTAAAATACTGCGCTATAGCCTACTTATCACACAAACATGAAACATATGTTTAAAGAAAGCTTGAATGTCTGCTTTTAAATAAAACAATTCACATTTAAAAATATATATATTGTGAGATTTAAAAAATGAGGCTCAAACATCGGTTAACAACGTGCGTGTTTATTACAGCACTTGAGTGAAACACAGCCTGCTAACATTTAAATAAATAAAATAAATATCAGAGATAATAAAGTGAAATAAACGGGTAAATAAGAAAGTTAAATATTAAACTATAAATCGTTGCAACTTTCAAACAGAATTCGTAACATGCAGGGGAATAAAAACTGCGCAGGCCTGCAAACAATTAGAACTCAGCTTTCTAATTAGAAAAACATAAATGCTTTAAGCCTATTTAAGCCTTGGCTTTTTTATTTAGATTTTAAATTCTTTGACAAAAAAACTAACATGTTGACATTGTCCGGTTTAAGAGAGGACCGCATTGGTGTTACGATATTTCCAGCAGCACTAAATACGCGTTCAGATTAGATTAGATTAGATTAGATTAGATTCAACTTTATTGTCATTACACAAGTACAAGTACAAGGCAACGAAATGCAGTTTAGGTCTAACCAGAAGTGCAATAGCAGCAAGTGCAGGATATACAACGTTTGCATAAGTGCAGGACATGGATATGTACTGAGTATATATAAATATGTCTATAAATAGAGAGATGGTAATTACTATAAACAGAATTTACAGGTGAATATGTACAGTGAATAATATACAGATGGTTAATACTATAAACAGAATTTACAGGTGGATATGTACTATGAATATAATATAATATACAGATGGCTATTACTATAAACAGAATTTTACAGATAGAGGTATACAATGATATGTTAGGCTAAAATGAGGAATATGGCAGTGGATTAAGGTAGTGCAATAAATTATGGACAGAAGCTATCCGAAAAAAAGTGTAAAAGTGCAGTGGAAGTGATTGCATATTACAGTTAGAAGTACGGTGCAAAATACAAATGTAAACAGTAGGTACTGTAAATAACAGTCGGCAGTGCAAATGAGCATAATCCAGTTACGGTGTGGTAGTGCAAAATGAATAAGTAAACAGTTGTTACTGTAATAAAGAGTCGGTAGTGCAAATAACAAAGTGAAGGTGGATGTGAGGTAGGAGAGTTATCAGTATATGAGGGGAGTGGATCAGCGGGGGTTTGAGTTCAGTAAGGAGACAGCTCTGGGGAAAAAACTGTTCTTAAGTCTGCTGGTCCTGGTCCGGTGGATCCTGAAACGCCTGCCGGAGGGCAGGAGAGAAAACAGTCTGTGGGCTGGGTGAGAGGAGTCCTTGAGGATGCTGCGAGCTCGATGCAGGCAGCGTTTCCTCTGGATGTGTTCGATGGCAGGCAGTGGAGTCCCTGTGATGCGCTGGGCAGTTTTCACCACCCGCTGCAGTGCCTTGCGCTCCGCAACAGAGCAGCTCCCATACCACACTGCCACACAGTTGGTCAGGATGCTTTCTATTGCGCAGCGATAGAAGTTCACCAGGATAGCCGAGGAGAGCTGATTCTTCCTCAGTGTCCTCAGGAAGAAGAGGCGCTGGTGAGCCTTCTTGACCAGGCTGGAGGTGTTGGTCGTCCACGACATGTCCGCCGAGATGTGGATCCCCAGGAACTTGAAACTGGAGACACGTTCAACAGCCATTCCATTGATGTGGATGGTGTCGTGTGTGCCTCTTGACTCCTTCCTGAAGTCCACGATGAGCTCCTTCGTTTTGGTGGTGTTGAGGAGCAGGTTATTATCAGCGCACCATGTGGCCAGGTGCTGGATCTCCTCCCTATAGGCAGTCTCATCGTTGTTGCTGATGAGACCAATCACCGTTGTGTCGTCCGCAAACTTGACGATAGAATTCGATCCATACACAGGCTTGCAGTCGGCGGTGAAGAGGGAGTAGAGAAACGGACTTAGCACACAGCCCTGTGGTACACCAGTGTTGAGTGTGATGGATGTGGAGCAGGTGGATCCTGAACGAACATTCTGGGGTCTGTCAGTTAGGAAGTCCAAAATCCAGTTGCACATTGAGGTATTGATGCCCAGGTCTCCAAGTTTGGCTATTAACTTGGTTGGGATGACAGTGTTGAATGCTGAGCTGAAGTCAACAAACAGCATGCGTGCGTAAGTGTTCTTATTGTCCAGGTGAGTGAGCACAGAGTGCAGTGCCATGGAAACGGCATCCTCTGTGCTCCTATTGCTGCGGTAGGCAAACTGGTGTGAGTCCAATGTGGATGGTAGAGAGTCTTTTAGGTGTTCCAGGACCAGCCGCTCAAAGCACTTCATGACGATGGGTGTGAGTGCTACAGGGCGGTAGTCATTAGGGCACCTCGGGTTAGAGTGTTTTGGCACTGGCACAATGGACGTGCGTTTAAAGCATGAAGGTACAGCTGCTTGGGCAAGAGACAGGTTGAAAATGTCTGTAAAAACCCCAGCGAGGATGGTGTGCTCGTGGCGCATATGCATAGATACTTTTTCGCAACCGCGGCCAAGAGAGGGTATCTTGCCTCATTGTTCCGCCACCAAACAAGTGGGTCATCATTGGCATCAATGGTCTCCTCTTGCAAATAGCATGTTAACTCCTCGTCTGCACGCGCTCTCTTTGGAATAGGAATAGTGGCCTTCGCTTTTCTCTTCCCAAGTAGTCGTCCGAGATTCATTTTCTTGACAGTGGGTGGCGCGACGCTGGTTCCTTCCCCTGCATCCAATGCTTCCTCAGCTTGAGTGTTGTCTGGCATTTGCATCATCTCTTCGATAAGTTCGTCTCGAATCTCTTCCGCGTCACAACTATTCCGGTATCTAGGATCCAAAGTAGTTGCTTTCGACAGCATTTTTTCCCCTTCTAGGTCTTTGTATTTATCTTCCAAGACAGCGATCATCTTTACTTTGAGTTTTTTTGTCAGCTCACTATCTTCTGGCGAAGGGTCCAGGAGATCATTGGTCAGTAGGCTTAGCACAGGTTTAACCGATGATGCAGTAACAACTTTCTCATTCGATAAAACATCTGTGAATTCTGCAACTGGCTTAAGTGCTGCGTTTATCGACTCAAGTACTGCAATGTCCTGCCATGTCAGGTTAAGGTGTTGATGTCGTCGGTCATCCAGTGCTCTTTTAATTGCGGGGGCTTGCTCCAAAATTCTCTGTATCATTTTTTGTTTGCTTCCCCATCGCGTGAGGCAGTCCTGTTGGCGTATATCGAAGGAACAAGAGATAACAAAATTACAAACCATTTTTTGTTACAAACCAAGTTCTTAATTTATTTTCCCTTTTGCCTTTTCTATCAAAATGTCTCACCATGAATTTAGAATTCCACGGTTTTCATAAAAAGCGAGTTTGTTTTATAATTAAAACAAAAACTTGTGTTTGTTTTATAATTAAAACAAACACATAGGCTAGGTATCTGTAAAGTACTAAATAATTAGCATAGCCTTAGCATAGACATAAATCTAAATAAAAAATATAAAGCTTCGTTATTTTTTAAGCGTATACTTCAATTACCTACTTCACTTTATTGAAGTAGGCCTATTCAATCTCGCCCACCTCTAAATGACCATTTCACACGCTTCCACACGCAAAAAATAATTTTCTTCAACATTAAAAAAATTAATTGAATAATCCTTATGTAAAAAATTTAAGGATTAGGCTATTTAATTAAAATGTGAAAAATATTATTCAATTACATTTGATGGAATTTTTCTAATTAAAATATGTAGGCCTAATTATTTAAAGGTCCTGTTCTTCGTGATCCCATTTTTCAAACTTTAGTTAGTGTGTAATGTTGCTGTTAGAGCATAAATAATACCTGTAAAATTATAAAGCTCAAAGTTCAATGCCAAGCGAGATATTTTATTTAACAGAAGTTCCCTTTCAAAGCCTACAGCGAACGGCCGGTCTGGACTACATCCTGGTATTTCCTGCTTTAATTACGTCAGTAGAGCAGTTTGTTGACTAATCTCCGCCCACAAGAATACGCGAAAAAGGGGGCGTGGTCTTGTTGCTCCCTCGTGGAGCAGAGGAAGTGTTGCGTTCGGTTCGGTTCGGTTGCGTTTGTCGCCATCAGACGCTGTTATTTTCATCCCGGAGTCAAATCACCTTAGTTTGGCCTTCAGGGGCTGTAGTTTGAGCACGTTCATCTCCCCGTTATGGTAAGAGGCGTGACCTTTCCGGGCAACGTGTGCTAAGCTGCTGTCAAATCACAACACGGGAACCGCTGGCACAATCAGAACTCGATACGTATTTCTGAAGGAGGGACTTCATAGAACGAGGAAATTCTCAGGCCTTTTTGAGGACAGTGAAAACAGCAGTATACAGATAAGTAAATTGTGTGAAAAATACTGTGTTTTTTTACACATGAAACATTAACACATGTTATATTGCACACTGTAAACACAATCAAAGCTTCAAAAAAACACGAAAAACGGGACCTTTAAGAATTCTATATTGTCATTTCATAATTCTTTTAACTCACCAGTATCAAACTGTGCGTTGGTAGGTTTAGGGCCTCTTGCTCTTCTCTAAGTTTTTTCTTTCTCTGCCAGCTGTGGGCGAATGCAGCCACCATATTTCGGCACAAACCTATGGCCCTGGCTGTCCTCTCCTTCTCGGCTGTCATTGCATTTGTGACGGCCAGGTTAAGATTGTGGCCGAAACAGTTCAGCCATGGCCATTGTAGCTTCTTAACAGCAGCTACTATATTGGCCCCGTTATCTGTGGTGATGCATGCAAGTTTTCGTTCATCTAATCCCCATTCCTTGAATGCACAGCGGAGAGTTTCAGCTAAATTTTCCGCCGTGTGGCTTTCGGGTGTGAACGAAGTCTGCAGGCACCTGCTCTTCAGATTCCATTCATTGGTAATGAAATGCACGGTCAGACTCATAAATGGAGTCATGTTAATGCTGGACCACATATCAGTAGTGGTGGAAAAGAAAACACTTTCTTGCAGTTCAGCCATTATGTTCTGCTTCGTTTCTGTGTATAACTGGGGAATTACAGTGTTCGAAAAATATTTCTTGCTTGGCAATTCATACTGTTTGTCGAACGACTGGAGCATTTTTTTGAAGGCTGGTTTCTCCACAGTGCGGAGCGGCGCATTCTCCACAACCAAATACGTTGCCACATCTCTTGTCAGCATTTTCCACTTGTCACTCTCTCGTTTGTATTTGGCCTGACCACCAGCTGGGCGTTTGCGTTCACGGGACATAACTTGTACAAACGCCGATGGATGGCATGATTGGAGATGGCTCTTGAGATTTGATATGTTCGCCCATTTAACACTTATTTTGTTTTTACAAACCCGGCAAATGGCTTCATCCTTATTTAAAGGTTCACCTTTTTCGTTAGGCACAAATCCAAAATGATCCCAGATCGGCGATGTAGTATTTGGTTTCCCAACCAGGTCCATTGCTCAACACGATATTAATTTGCGGAATGCAGAAGAAACTGGATTTTGCCGCGCTCAAACTCGCTCATCTAAAGGAAACGCCATATATGGCGTGTGAAGGATTAATGAATTAGCTATTTTATACGCTAGTCTATAAAACTCATAGAGCTAAAAGGTACAGGTTATAAATAGCAACTGCTATTGCAAATGTTATATTCTATACAAAACTTTTTTTGCATTTCATACAGTGTGTCAGGTCATGTGCACACTACCGCCGGTGGCACCGCACCACCGCGGTGGCGATCCACCACCGCGGTGGCACGGTGGTCATGGCGACCGTCACAGCCCTAGGGTGTGGCATACCTGGCTACTCCATCTACTGGAACTCTGATAGTCTTGGACTCGAGCAGTGAAAATGCTTCTTGATCTTGCTTTGAGCGGGTAATGAGTTTCTCACTGCGGTAAGGGAGCACGTCTAATTGCCACAATCTCTCAACTTGTCTGTACAGGTCAGTATATGAGCCTGAAGTAGCTGTGAAGAGGCACTACTGGCTAGGAAGGCGATAATTGATGTCTTGAGTTGGACCTTGAAGTGTCCAACCTAGTCGGGTCTTGATGGCAGCAGGACCATTTGGCGGGCCTAGACGAACTGGCTCGACTGGAGTGATAAGAGCAGGGTAATCCGATCCTATAACAGGGCTCTACATAGCGACCATTTTGGGCGCATTTGCGCCTGAAAATTACTGCGTGCGACTGCAAAGAAATATTTAGGTGCACTGGTGCGAGTGACCCGATCGATTCTCATGAATAGATGTATAATACAATCGAAATAAAAACAACAACTGCCAAAGTGCATCAACACTGACTGACTGAGCAACTGTTAAGTTTCGTGCTGCAATCAACTGCTTTTCATGCCTTCTGTCAGCAGAGCATGTGCAAAAAACGTGTGCGACGGACTACACTTCACAGATTGTTTACAAGGTGAAACCACGGTCTATGGGTGAAACGGGTGTGACGCGGCCATGCGCACTTACCAGACGCCTCGGGCTGATGTTTCTTTGCAACCAAAATTAACTAGAAATACCACATTTGGATTATCATAAACAAGGTCGGAAATTAACAGGGGCTTGGGGCAAAAATGCCACCAAAAATGAATTTATTAAAAAATAATTTTAAAACGCCCCTGTATGAGTTCTTGATTTAATCTGTATCAGCTGCAGTCCATACAAATGACTAGATGCATATGAGTGAGTACACCATGAATCCATTTACCAAACCGTGTTTTTATCTTACCCTGAATCACTACGGTACACATATAATAAGTGTTTATATTCGGACTATTCAATTCCAGTTCGGGTCGCAGCGCTGCGGAGGAGCACAGTCCCTGTGTGACTCGCCATAGACATAAACAGAAAGAAGTAGCTCCGGCTGCAATGTTCTTCCGCGAGACGCCTGCAGTTATGTTTATTAAGCGCCAGAGCACCTAAAGTTGCGGACAGCTCCGAGTATTGGCATGATTGCAAATGTGACACTGATCTTGTACAAAAGTCCAATAGACAAGTTGATATTAAGTAACAACGTTTTAGGCACAATACTGTCTATTTCGGGAAACTACACCAGAACGTTGCGCATCTCCAAGCGGTTTGATTCGAATTAATCTGCGTTTGAACAATTGAATGAACGACTCGCACATAAGACTTGACGCCACCTACTGGCGGTTTTATTTTCATTTATACTTTGCATGGACTTTTTATTTAAAATATAAATCTTTTAACTAAGTTTAAGTTTAACTTGTACATTATTTATACATTTATAAAGCCTATTTCTAAATTCAAAAACTTATATTTAAAACATTCATACAACATTATTTACCCATGAGCTGCATTAAATCTATGTAAATGTGTCTAAACAGCACTTCAGATAGAGCTGCTGTGGCACTTCTACAGTGCAAAGATTGATCTTTTGATGCTGATTTAATTAGATTGGTAACAGTCTGGTTGTGTCTTATTGCTAACTGAATTCATTGTTTGTTCTACCATACACCGTCTGGTGCTACTTGGACACGTCATCAGTGATGATCCCGGGGTCAACAGGTGTTTCGGGTCTTTAATCAACAGACACCCTTGCCCGGGCGACCCTGCCGGGGGTGATCAGTCCCCGGCCTGTGTCCAAGTGGCATGCTACGCCACGGATCCCCCCTCCGGATCCACAGCCATCGTGAGGCTTTTTCAGCAGCCTCTGAGATGTTCTTTATGGCTCGTCTACACAGTTGACCTTAAACTCCAAGGATTTTGAGTGTTCGGATCAACGACTGTCCAGCAAAGCCCCTACAACCGACCTCCACTGGCTCACTGCGTACTTTCCAGCCGCTGCTCCTGCACTCCTCCACCAGCTCTGCATACTTGGCTCTCTTGCGCTCGTTTGCCTCCTCCAATCTGTCTTCCCAGGGGACAGTAAGTTCCACTATGACCACCTGCTTGGTCGACTCTGATGTTATCACCACGTCTGGGCGGAGTGAAGTGGTCGTGATGTGCTTCGGCAACTTAAGCTGTCTTCCCAGATCCACTTGGAGGTGCCAGTCTCTTGCATTGGAGAGGAGCCCACCTGGTGAACTTAGCTGCTGTTGTGCCTTCTCCCCAGCTCTGACAAAGGAGATGGTATGCTTGGAGGGATACTGACACTTACTGTTCTGTATCGCTGCAGTGATTGTATCTGCCAGAGCCCTAAGGACCTGATCATGGCGCCAGCGATACCGCCCATCCCCCAGAGCCTTTGGACAGCAGCTGAGGATATGCTCCAGTGTGCCACTCCTCTGGCACAATTGGCATGCTGGAGAGTCTACCAAGCCCCAGCGGTGCAGGTTGGATGGGCTAGGTAGAAGGTCGTACACCGAACTGACGAGGAACTTGATGCGCAGTGGTTAGGAGCTCCACAACTCTGCCCAGGTGATCTTGCGCTGCTCTGCGTTCTCCCACCGAGTCCAGGTGCCTTGCTGCTGCATACCAACCATCTTGGTCAGGCGGTCTTCCTCCACCTCTGCCCGCACCTCGTCCTGCACCAACTGACGTTTCTCCCTCCCTCTTGCTTTATCGTAGCGTGGCTTGGGAAAACTGCCCAAGCCTGCACGTCCCACCGCCACGTTACCCACCAGGACACCATGCCTCAGCCTTGCCTCCGCTCTGTCCACCGCTTCCTGTGCCTGCCACTTCCTTCCAGTCTTAACGCAGATTCCAGCTGAGGAGACTTTGGCATCCGAGGAATCTCTGTACATCAAGACCTCCCGGGCACGTGTGACCTTGAACTCCTCGGATTATCTGCTGAAGGGAAGCTGAAGTTTGGTGGAATGACTGTAGAGGGCGATATTGCTTAGGGACCGTGGGAGCCCTAACCACCTCCTGAGGAACTGACTAATGGTTCTCTCCATTGCTTCTACCGTTGTCGTGGGTACCTCGTATACGAGAAGGGGCCAGAGAAGCCTCGGTAGGATTCCATGCTGGTACATCCATGTTTTGTACTTTCCTGGAAGCCCTGACTTGTCGACTGCAGTGAGCCAGTTCGTCACGTCGATCCTGGTTTGTTGGAGAGCGTTTGTGTCCTTCAAGGAGCTGTCAAAGATCTTCCCCAAGCTCTTGACCGGTCTCTCTGTTACTGATGGAATTTGTGACCCCTCCAAGGTAAAGCGGAACCGGTCGGCCACTTTGCCTTTCTTTAGAACCAGGGACCTAGATTTGGCTGGCTTAAAACTCATCCTTGCCCATAGGATGAGATGTTGGAGCCCCTGGAGAAGCCATCTACACCCCGGAACTGAAGCTGCTGTCACGGTTAGGTCATCCATAAAGGCTCTTATGGGTGGCTGCCGAGTACCAGATCTAGACATGGGACCCCTACACTCCACCTCTGCTGATTTGACGATCATGTTCATGGCTAGAGCGAAGAGTGGTACCGAGATTGTGCAGCCGGTAATGATGTCCTTCTCTAGCCATTGCAGGCAGATGTTACCGTTCCTGATGAAACTCTCAATCTGAAACTGTTGTAGTAGTCCAGAATGAGGTTGCGGATCGTCTCTGGCACATGATGTCTTGTCAGTGCTTCATTGACCAGCTTGTGGGGAATGGACCCATAGGCGTTGGTAAGATCCAGCCAGAGCACGGCCAGGTCTCCTCTGGTCTCCTTTGCCTCCCGGATCAACTGGCTCACCACTCCTGTGTGTTCTAAGCAACCAGGTACTCCTGGGACTCCCCCCTTCTGCACTGAGGTGTCTATGTACCCATTCTTCAGGAGGTACTCCATTAGCCGTTGGGACACGATCTTAAAGAAGATTTTCCCTTCGACGCAGAGCAGCGAGATTATACGAAACTGCTCAATGGTGCTTGCGTTCTCTTCTTTGGGTATCCAGATCCCCTCAGCTGATCTCCATTGGGAAGCCACTCTCCCTCTCTGCCACAAAACCTTCAGGTTTAAATTAACATTTTAAAAACAACTTTTCTATTTTAATTGAAGAAATTGCCAAAAGATGATGCATACATTTAATAAGATTAGAAAACTTTGCTCCTATAACGGTAAAAATGCCCCTGGACATTAATTTAACGGGACAAAGATCATCCTGGGAAAGTTATAATTGGAATGCGTGTTATTGATCAGAGAGTGCTCCTAAATTTTTGACTGTGCTCCTAATTTTTTTTAAAGTAGGAGCACAAGTGCTCCTCAAGAAAAATGTTAGTGTAGAGCCCTGTATAAGGAGGAGTGGTTGGACGGATTGAACATGTGGCAACTGTAGACCTTAATGTAGATGGTGGAATTTACGTTGCAACTCCTCTACTGGGTACGTATGCTCAGCTAATCCCAGAGTCTCTGCTGTAAAGGCTTGATGGATCCTGAATGAGGTCTTAGGCTGGGAAGCTGGCGATACTGTGAAGGTCACTGATGCACATCGATCGTATAGGCTAGATTAGCACACGTGAAATTAGCATCACATTATCTGCCATGTGAGCTCGGGATAATCAACACCTATGGCGTAAATAATGTGCATAAGATCACTTATACAGTACATAATAACGTACACATGCTCAACGTGACTCAAAGTATCTCAAAACATTAATATTTAACTGTCTCCGTATGCTTTCACTAGCGTTGCATATGATGCAATAGGTACACAATGATATGGCGAACATCTGCGATTACAACTAAATAAGCTCAATACAATCAAATGATTATTTTAACTATGGCTCTTTAAAGATAATGAATAACATTAACACAGAGCTGCCAACTCTCACCCATTGGCCATGAGACACACGCATTTGATTGGTTTCACACGCTCACACGCCACACCCCCGATTTCTCACGCTGAAGTTTCAGCCCTGTCAGTCAAATGTCTAAAAGATGAGTTTATCTATAGATCTACCTGTTGAGCCACTCGTGATCGACTAGTTATGCTTTCGGTGAGGGGGTTCAAGAGCGCCCCTGTCTGTGGAATTTGCCATTTTCTCACATATGCGATGCTACTTCACAAGCCACCCCAGGCGCATTTTCCCCCGCATTTCCCCGGCTTCAAGTATGTATGCTTTGAGTATTTATTGAGTATATGCTTGAGTATTTATGCTCTTGAACTTTAAATAGCGTTTGCTTATTCATTTGTGTGAGTTGTTATATTAAAGGCATTTCGAGAGCTTTGTGAACGTAATTTTTTAAGGGCCAAGTGGTGACCAGATGTCTGAAATGGAAACCGGGGACATTTCCTATTTGTGTGGTCAAAATATCACAAAATGTTTTTATACGTTTATTATGTATTCATTTAAAAAAAACGGGGACAATATATTTTTGAATGTTTATGTTGTCGTTGTTTTTTTTTTTTTTGGGTTCCCTCCCTATTTATTATTAACATTAATAATTAGGCCCAAGCTCATACAAACAGTAGCCTTAGCCCTTTTACTTTTCTGCTGGTGAAAATAATCACTACACCATTGCTCATTTAACCAGCATGCTGCTGTATGTTGGGCTTTTTTGTTGTTGCAATGTATCAGTGGGTTGTGAACGAGCTGTAAAACAGGGACATTTCCGGGGACAGTTCCAGTCAAGGACAGAACCAAAAACCAGGGCTGTCCCTGGAAAACGGGGATGTCTGGTCACTCTAGGCTATATACATGCTGTAATTGATAGGCCTACATTAGTGTAGATGATATATTAAACAAAGATTATTTAAATTCCTGAAGGTTTCAAGCAGAGCATGTGAGCGGAGCGCCAGCGGAGCGGGGAGCGTAGCGGTAATATCTCCTCCAGGGCTGCGTTTCCCAAAAGCATCGTAAGCCTAAATTGATCGTAAAAACGATCGTACGAGTGATCTTAATATTAAGGTCTGTTTCCCAAAAGCATCGTAACTTAAGTAGCACTTGAAAATGATCGTAGATCTACGAGTGCTCTGGAGTAATCGTAAAGCTCTAAGTGTATCGTAAGAAGACAGAGTTATGAGGTTTCCTACAGGACAACCGGCAGATTACACCTTTAACTTTATTCAAGTGCATTGTGATAATACTATACGGTTTTGATTGTACTTTATTGTACACTTTTTTATTATTTTTTTTATTTTAATATTCTCATTATTATCAATGTTGATTAAAAAAAAACAGTTCTGCTGCTTAATATTTTTGTGGAAACTGACTTTATGATCACTGGATTTTTTATTTTTTTATTTATGAGGGCAGGTAACAAACAAAAATAAAAAATAAATACACATCTGAATTAAATGAGGATATTTATTTCGTCTTTTTGAACGGTATCTTTTCTTGGTTTTTTTTTGTTCAGCCATTTTGTCAGTGCCTCAGCCTGTAGGTAGTTGCTTTATATAGACGTGTTTTGATTGCTAATCCACATCAGATGACAATTATTAGGTGAAACGTTCAGAGGAAACGATTCCATATAAGGTTATATTTCAGCACTTCGCAAATGGACAGCGACTCTTAAGTAGCACTTAGAGCGCGTTCTCGCGCGTTCATGTTAAGTACATTTTTGGGAAACGCACGTGGAATTGCTGCGAGTGATCGTAACTTTGCTCGTAGAACATGCTCTTTAGAGCTAAGATACATCGTTATTGGGAAACCCGGCCCAGGGGTGCGTTTCCCGAAAGCATCGTTGGCCATCTATGGTCGCAAGTTCCGTCGTTATCAGCATAGTTCAACGATTTGGTGTTTCCCGAAACCATCGTTCCAACGAACGTTCGCAAATTGCATCGCAAACTTGTGTGGTTGGAACGACAGCTCTTGACCTGTGGTTAGAAGTATAGTTCCTTGTTAGTTTGTCGTGTCGACGTCATTGATTTCGCAGCAGCTGGGATGTGTTCTATTCAGAGCTATCGACCCTATAGCCTATTTCTTTCGAAGGTTTCACCATCCACTTTAAGTAATTTGGATGACTTAAAGTCGAGGTGCCTAGGTTTTACACAATTTGCTCTCTTCATTACAAATTATTTGAAACGATATAATAGCGTGACGATCGCAATTATTCTCCCTTCGAAGTGCCCTCCGAAAGGATTATTTATGCTGGTTGGGACGCAGTCTTGGTTTCGTTTGTGCGAAGAAACGAGTGTGCAAGTGAGTAGCTTTGTTAAATTCCCAAAGACAAATTGTCATATAACAATATTTTACAAAAAGGGGTTTACCCTTAAATATTAAATTGTATCTGTACTGTAGCATTACACATAGGCCTACGCAACACATGCAGTGCTTAGCGCTAAGGAAACGTAGGCAGATTCAGATTTATTTTATTCTGACATTTAAACATTTAACAAATGATGACATAGCCTAAATCAACATAAAGTCTGAAAAGGAATAGGCAGAAGCATTTATTTTTTGGGTGATTTCTGCCCAGGATTTTTTTTTTTAATCAGCATTTGTTACACAATTTTTCAGCTTTGAAAATAGCTGTTTTTTTTATTCTCCACCTCCTCCAAAAGAACTGTAACTTAATTTTTTTTAAATTGTGGTTTTCGCGTCATTTTCATATAGGTCATATGAACATAGCTGTATGGCAAGGGGACTTAAATAGGTAGGCTAATGATCTTAAGCAAAATATGCAACAGGTGTACACAATAGTATAACAATCACAGTGATCATTGATCAACAGTAAAACCCATCATTTATTTTCATTTTAATTGTGCTGATCTATCAATATTCAATAAGAAATTAATAAATATGAAATTGTGAAATTAATAGTTATAGATTTTTGGGATCAGAGAAGACAACATTGTGTTTATATATGTTTATATTTTATTGTTCAAAGAATGAATGTTGAGTTGTTAACGTAATTACTCCACATCGTCACTAAGAAAGCGCAATCGAAAAGAGAAAAGAACCACATTTACGGCAGGTGGCGATATGTGCTCATAGCACCAGTCCGCCATTAGATCGAAGAAGAAGAAGAAGAAGAACGTCATAACGACAGCTCCAACCAATGTGGTTCAAACCATGGTTTTGCGACACAGGTACCATGGTTTCGGGAAACAGTAGTGACTAGCTAGTTGATTTCTTTAAAGATGCATCGTACTATGGTAGTTAAACCAGCGAGTTGCATCGTTGTACGGGAAACGCACCCCAGAGCGGTGAGCGCCTTTCTGAAGATTCTGCTCAACCCGCTCAACCCAGAATGCCCTTTGGCGATTTGCTAGATCTAGAATCTGTGAAATAGCTAAGCAATAGTGGAGCAATAGGTTATGGAGTTCAAATATTGTTTTAATGAAGTTGCGAGCCTTAAACATAAATGCACAAAGTTAAGAAACGAGCAGGGAGAAGAAATTGAAAGGGAGTGTGGAGAGATTGTGAGAGTTAGCTAAGATATCGGAATCTAAAGCGACACATTGCCAGAAAGCATGAGGATGTGCTACGCAAACATGGCAGTGCAGCAAAAGGTGAGCTATATATCATTCGATAATAAATTAATAGATAAATAGGTAAGGCACGGTAGGTCTATCGTGTATACGGAGCCCTGCTCTTATTACATGCAGACAAAAACCATGGCCATTGGCCACAAATTAATATTTCGTTCCCATGAATTAAGAATTAGTTTTCTCATTTCTAAATCGTAGCCACAAATTAAATTCGTTCCCAAACTTCTTAATTCGTTCTCCCTGGTTAAGTAAATCATGGCCATGTTGAACCAATTCGTTCTCCAATTTTATTAAAACTATAGGGAACGGATTATTACAATGTGGCCACGATCTAATTAAAATGAGGAAACAAATTATTAAAACATGCTGACGGGTGGTAATGAATTGTTAATTCGTTATGCAATCATGGAAAGCAATTATTTATTTATTTTGCACTCTGCGCAAATGTTCAGTTAATAATTTTGGCCTAATAGGCTAGTTAATTTTAAAACTTTGATCTAGGCCTATAGCCTGTATATTTTTATTTATATAATTAGGCCCATTAATTCGTTAAATTGTACAGCATTTTTTTTTGTAAAATTGATATAAGCCAATTTAAATTTAAATTAATCCTTGCGCAGTTACAAGAATGTTGGCCTAATAGTTAATTTATTTTTAAAACGTTTGTGGATTTTGTATATTTTTGTTTATATAGCCTACATTTTATTTATATTATTAGGCCCATTTATTCATTGAATTTTACAGCAGTTTGTGTGTACAATGGATGGATATAAGCCAATTTAAATTTTAATCATGCGCGTTGCGCAGAAGTTCACATATCAAAATTCTGGCCTAATAGTTAATTTACTTTTAAAACTTTTATGTATATTTTTGTTTATATCATTTTTATTTATATTATTAGGCCCATTTATTCGTTTAATTTTACAGGACTTTTTGTGACTAGCCTAATTTGTAATTTGAAATAAAACATTTCTATTTGAAAAATGTTGTTGTTGCTCAGTTCTTTAGGAGGTAAGGCTGTGGTCTAAGCTAAAAGTGATGTACATGTAGATTTTTTTCCTTTTTTGGAGCAAGCGGGGGGTGATTTGAGTGGAGCGCGAGCAAACTGCGTTGAGCGCTGAGCGATAATGAGCGGAGCGGCCTGATGTAGCTTTGAGCGGGGGAGCGGAGGGGTGAACAGTTCCGTGAGCGATGAGCGGAGATTCTCACCGCTCCACTCCGCTCATATGCTCTGGTTTCAAGTATGCCCCGCAATAAGGCAAGGCCAGGAGGAGAAAAGATGAGTAAAGGGAAAACAGGAGAAAAGAGGAAAGACATTTTGTTTTTTTTACTGAAAGATCAGCCACAGCAAAAAAGAGCCGCACAACAGACAGAAGAGCAACAGACAGGACAGACCGAACGAGAACAGCGGCAGACAGAACGACAGACAGAACAAGAACAGCGACAGACAGAACGACAGACAGAACAAGAACAGCGACAGACAGAACAGCAACAGACAGAACAAGAACAGCGACAGACAGAACAGCAACAGATAGATTTGCTTGTTGCCGATTCTGATTCAGAACAAAGACAGACAGAACGACAGGCAGAAAACCACCAACAGCAGCAGCCCGAGCAGAGGTCGAAGATTAGAGCCTTGTGTGGAGCTGCAACATACAGATGCACCTTCAAGAATGAGTGGACCACAAAATGGCCATTTATCACTAAAGGTAGCCTCAGCACACATTACTGGTGTTCTGTATGTCGTGTGGAAAACACATGTTGCCACCAGGGTGTTTCAGATATTGTGCGACATGTTAAGAGCAAGGGCCACCAGGAAAAAGAACGGGCCATTGAATCCACCACTACAATTGACAGATTTTCGATGTCTGCTTCCTCTGTTGGGGAGATGTCAGACCAAGAGGCTAAGGTATGCTATGTGTCATGGTTCTGCCAAGGTTCAAGAATTTTGTGTAATATACTGTACTGTCATGGTTGAGTTTTGACTAATTTACCGACTTGTTTAGGTTTTGTATTTCTGTGTTCTGTTTCACAGTCAGGTTTTCTTAGTTTTATGTCTTAATTGCCCATTGTGTTCACCTGTGCCCTGTTGGCTCTGGTGTCCATTTAAACTCACTTTTTACTTACAGGCAAGAAGGGCTGAGGTTAAAATGACAGCAACATTAGTTCAGCACAATGTGCCGCTTGCATTGACTGACCACCTGGGGCCTCTTCTGAAGGAGTGTTTCAAGGATTCCAAAACAGCCCAGGAGTACAAGTGTGCCAGAACCAAGAGTTCATGTATAGTTAATGAAGCACTGGCACCACATTTCATGAGTGAGTTGGTGATACAAATGAGGGAAGGGCCATACACACTCATCACAGATGGATCCAATGACACCGGTATTTCCCAAACTATTGAACATGACGTTTTTCTCCTTCTCCACAATCAGGCATGATATAGTTTTTCAAACATGTATATAAGAAGATGGGAGGCTTTATGCTTACATGCTGTCATTGCAGGAGTAGAGAAGATGAACCCCCTGACTGTCCGGATGTTTATGAAAGATAAGGTTGTGCACCGCTTCCTAGGGATGTGTACAACTAGTGGAACAAGATGTGGGACAGCAGACATCATCTTCAGCAAGATAAATGCCACCTTAGCAGAAAAGGCTATCCCATGGCAAAACTGTGTTGGTCTGTCTGTGGACAATGCTGCTGTGAACATAGGTTCAAAGAATTCCATCGCCTCCAGAATCCTAAAAGAACACTCCAGTATTTACGTTCATGGTTGCCCATGTCATATAGTCCAAAACAAAAAACGAAATGTGATGTGATTGGTTTGCAGGCCCAGTGTGCTGTGATTGGCACCGCTTAGCAGTGTCAGGAGATGTCCCGCCCCTTCATAACCGCGAGCGCTACTCAGACTGGATCCCAAATGGTACCCTAAACCCTCACGGTCTTCCTCTGAGTCCGCACTTTCGTGACGTAATGCCGCTTTGACTGCAGGGTAAAGTCCTCTGTGTAGCTCGCAAAGTTGCGGGCTCAGCTGAAGTGGGCTCAAAACGGCCATATAGGGGGCGCTCGCGAGCACCCTTCTGAAACCTAAAATGATGAATGGGACACCCTACGGTCTCGTGGCCTCACGCACACAGCAGCCATTGTAAGTCCACAAGTCCGAAAGAGCATAGAAGTGTGCCATTTGGGATTCAGCCTCAGATGTAAAATATTAATGATGACATCAATTTCAAACCTATTCGAGCCCGATTCAGACAATGTTAATGAACGAGGATCGTGCAGAAAGGATTTCATACACAGACTTTGCAAGCACGGGACATTTCAGAGTGGTATGTTGTTTTTGTAACTTTCTTATAGATATGATGTTATACACCATTTAATCAAATTTGTCGGAAAACTATGGTAATACAAACAGTAATCGATCCCAAAATTATGGATACATTTCCTAAGGGGTGATGAACATTCTTACAAAAGCTACAGTAAACATTACATCAATACTGTAATTTTAGTTAGCAGGCTAGCGGAGGCAAAACATGTTAAACATGGCCAACATTTTAAAAAATTAGTTGGACGTATGACAGAGTATTTCTGTGCCAAATACACTCCTTCAGGATTCAAATAAGTTTCGTAAAGTTTTTTTTCCCTAATATGGCCCTTTATGAAGTCATAAAAGGCGGAATTCTTTGTATGGGCACTTCTCCCGGATGAGCGCGTGCACACATCAACCAGAGCGAGAACGCGCCCATCAACGATCTTCGTTCAGGTTACAGGAGGCATCGGCAGAGCTGTAATTTTGTTTTTAAACCACGAAATCAGCAATGACACTAAAGAAGTGTGTTTCTGGTTGTGAGGGAACAATAACTTTGTTCAGCTTCCCAAATAACCCGGCGTTAAAGGTAGGGTAGGTAGGATTTGGTTAAAAAACTTTTTTTCCAAATTTGTTTAAACTTTCTTTATATATCAATACATAATTAAAATGTAAGTACTCTGAAAAAGAAAGTATGAAAATTGAGTGTCTGTAGACCTCTCACGACTGTTTTAAAGACAGCTCATTATTTCCATTCACTCCACCTTCTCCCTTCTGAGCTCTTTCCAAAGCCACGCCCCCAAAACACATGAACGCGCTACGCCGACCGCGATCAGCTGAAAGACGCATTATTAACCTGAGACGAGTGGAGAAGAAGTGCATGTAGAGACATCGTGTCAGAATCACATGTAATAAAAAATCTAACTTTATCATTATGAATATAAACAAATAAGATGTCTTTTAGTACTCACTCTCAAGCTAGAATAACGATACTGGTAAAGTTTAAAATACACACACAACACAGTGTCTACGACACACACAGATACAAGATAAAAACATTGGTAGAGTATATAAAAACAAACCAAGGGCCGAAATAAACGTGCAGGTAAAGTTCCCAGTGAACATGGTAAAAGAGTTTAGACAGAGGTAGCTAAAGCTAACTTAGTTCTAAAAAAAGTTCCTGGATGCGGTGTACTAGCTTTTACACATGCATTTTGTTTTCTAGTTACATTTTGCGAAATTCAACACGACAGCGATCAACTTGAGCTAAGCATATTGAGTATTTATCATCTCTACTAATGGCTCGCTAAGTGTATAACGTTGTAACTTTATGCTAAGTAATGTTATGTTAGCTATATTAGGCAGCTACGTGTGCTAGTGAGACATGCTTCATGAAAACATAAACCAAAAAAATGTATAATCAAAATGAAAGATTACCTGTCCAGCAGAAATACAGCCTCTTGAACTCAAACGGGTGCGCCAGGGTTGCCAGGTTTTGACAACAAAATCCGCCCAATTGCTACTCAAAACTAGCCCAAAACAAGCCCAGTCGTATTTCTCCGGTAAAAATCGCATTTGGGGGGTAAAATATGTGTCTTTTTGGTAGGGCTGCCTGCTAAAATTCGCAAATCCCGGGGCAAAATATCACATAATTGGGGTCGCTTCAACCCGCGGACATGAAAAACAGCCCGCGGCAACAGTGTTTGAAGTAGCCCGACCTGGCAACACTGGGGTGCATGTGGGCAGATCCTGAGCAAAAGCGGCGGTAGCCATGGTAGCGAGAGAGAGTGACAGTCGCCCAAGCCAATCACTTGTTTCGGCCCGGACGAAAATAATGAGCGGCGTTTATTGCAGATTAAAAAGTCTAGAGTCACTCGATTTTTATACTCTCTTTTTCAGAGTACTTAAATTTTAATTATGTATTGACATATAAAGAAAGTTTAAACAAATTTGGACAAAAGTGTTTTAGATCATTCTTACCTACCCCACCTTTAAGTAAACAGCCCCCTTTAATACTGTCATGTATATGTTATGTTAGTCTCATTTTCATGGACTTTTAAATAGTTTGTCTTCAGTCACGTTTCCTTTGTTCTAGTTTCCAGCCAATCATTTGTTACCATGGACATTCATTAACTGTCACACCTGTCTGTTATGAGTTCATCACCATACCTGTTTAACTTCCTCCTCAGTTAACAGTCTTTGTCCAGTATTGTTCATGAGTTACATGCTGAGCATGCAGGCCTTGTAGATGTGCAGCTTGGTCTTCTCTTTGAGGTTGGCGTTGTTCCAGACCCTCTGGTTCAATCTGGCCATGACGGCTGTTGCCTGCAGTTTATCTCTGTTGATAGAGAGAACTGGAGATGGTGGACCCGAGGTAAGTGAAGTTCTCGACAACTTCCAGGTTGTACCCATCAATTGCGATGGTTGGAGGGGAGTCTATTTCCTGGGCCATGACGTTGGTTTTCTTCAGACTGATGGTCAGTCCAAACTCCTTGCAGGCGTGGGAGAGGCAACTGACAAGCTGCTGCAGGCCATCTTCGGTGTGGGACGTCTAGGCTGCATCGTCGGCGAAGAGCATCTCATGAATGAGTACCTCTGTGACTTTAGTCTTGACGAGTAATGTTGAACAGCTTGCCGTCAGCCCTGGTGTGGATGTAGACTCCCTCGCTGCAGTTCTTGAAGGCGCACTGGAGGTGCATGGAGAAGAAGATGCAGATGAGCGTCTGCACAAAGACACAACCTTGTTTGACTCCACTATTGACAGGGAAGAACTCAGATGTTGCGCCATTGAAGCAAACCGTGCTGTGTGTGTTATCGTGAAACAAGGTGATGACAGCCAGCAGTTTTGGGGGGCAGCCAATCTTCTGCAGAAGCCTGAATAGACCACTTGTGCTAACCAAACCACGGTTCCTGCAATAATGTGTTTGATTACCCACCATATTCCTTCCTAAAGTTAACATCTGCACTGGAAAAAATATTTAGCACTTTTAACTTGAACAAGAAAATAATTATTTGTCCTAAAATATTAAATAAATGTCATAGAAATCATCAAATTTAACATTCTCATATGTCGACACATTGTTAAAATGTTATGTTTTTATATGTTTATAAGTAAACTGTTTGTGTTTCTTGAAAATGATTGCTTCAATTAATATCTTGCCAGATAGAACCTTAAAATTCCAAGTGGAAAGTGATTTTTTCAGAATTAAAATGTTCTCTCTGCATTTGACCTGTTCCAATAATCCCCATTTACAAATTTGAGAGGATTTTAATATTGTATATTTAGGGCCAGATTTACTAACAGCTTGCTCCAGCGCAAACCCTCTTTTGGCTTTAAGAAACTGCTGTCAGGGTTGACTAAAGACACGCAGTGAAAAATTTGTGCTGAAAAGGGGTGGGCAGTTATTTTTTGCGGCTGACCTTATTGCATATGCATTTGTAGGAGTTTTCCATTTCCCATTTTCTGTTGCTCAAGAAGTTAATGCTGGTTCTGATAGAAAAGTGTCAGAATACATCACAGTTTGTTGAGTATGGTGTCCTGCCATCCATGTGGATGTTACTTTGACACGTACCACCTACCTAAGCATTGTTGCAGACCATGTACAGCCTTTCATGGAAACGGTATTCCCTGGTGGCTGTGGCTCTTTCAGCAGATAATGCGCCGCCACAAAGCAAAAATGGTTTGAGGAGCACAACAACGAGTTTGAGGTGTTGATTTGGCCTCCAAATTCCCCAGATCTCAATCCAATCGAGTATCCTGTGGGATGTTCGGAACAAACAAGTCCGATCCATGGAGGCTCCACCTCACAACTGACAGGCTGCTAACATCTTGGTGCCAGATACCACAGCACACCTTCAGGGGTCTAGTGGAGTCCATGCCTCAACGGGTCAGGGCTGGTTTGGCAGCAAAAGGGACCAAAAAGGGACCAACACAATATTAGGTCATAATGTTATGCCTGATCGGTGTATATAATTCCACCTTCGGGGTCACGGGCATGACTTTTGTTTACATAAGGTCTCGAGAAAAGACGAAAGGAAGGTTTTCATTCTATTTTTACCAGTGACGGTCAGAATGAGGTTGAAACAGATGAAAATGGTGAATTGCATAATTAAAACACTGTTAGAAAACTATGAGCAGAGTCTTCATCTCATGTGAGTGCACACCGTTCAGACGACTCTTCACAATTACAGTTTATTTCTTAATGTGTAAAACTTATTAAATTAGCACCACACTACTGAATGCATCTTTAAAAAAAGAAAAACATTTAAGACTTACAATCACAGAGTACACATTTTCAAAAAACTAAACAAAATGTAAATGACAAATTGAAAACAAAATTGAAATAACACCCTGAATAAAAAAAAAATAAAAAAAATTAATAAACCTATAATAACATTGGTATATTATCACAAATCCATGTGCACTGACAGAAGTGATCGCTATGAACTGTATGGAAAAGAGTGTGAAATGTTTTGAATGAAAGATATGAATTACACACTCGAAAGACATTGGCTGCCACCTACTGGTCTAAGGATGCAACCAACTGAACAAATCCATGAATGAATGTTTTTAGTCAATTGATTCATGAATTAATTTCAGTAAATCAAAATCCTTATTGCTAACCATTTCTTATATCCCCCTAGAATAATTCATTTTTGTTCTTTGTTGTATTATAATTCTTGTTCATGTAACGAGGAATCAAGTGTTTTGTGCACATTTTTAATTAAGCATGTGATACTTAGTACTTATACCACCACAAACAACATGAATAAATATAAATAAATCAATAATATAGGGGAAAAAAATATATATTCTGAGAGAAAAAGACAAATAAATTAAACAAATATGAAAAAGTGTCTTAACGCAACAACAGTTCATGCTGAATCTATGTAACAAAAATAAATTATATTCTGAATTGTTAAATTAAGCCATTTAAATGATGAACAGGTGGCTATTGCACTACACTATTCAAAATTCAGCTGATTTTGGTCTCATATATTTCTGTGTAATGCCTTGAGATTTTGAAAGAATGTCCTGGATGGAAATCTTCCAAATGAAATTCAGAGCCACTGAAGTTCCAGAGCCGTGCAGCTTTCTCCTCTAGAAGAGATTGTTCACATTGATTTGACAAGGATGTTGGCGACTCCATGCACCTGAGGTAGTTGACGGCAGTCAAGGGAAGCTAGAAGTTTCTGTGGCCCAGCCTCAGAGGGAATAAACTTCTCCGTCAGTGTCACCGTGGCCAAGCTTTCTATATCTCTGAGAAAAAAATATATATACAAAAGAGAGAGTGAGAAAAATCACGTTGCCATGTTTTTGGATTGATTTCATACACTGCATATTTTTGCTAAATATTGTTATAATGTTATATCAGTTAGTAGGCAGTGAAATTATTAACAAAATTTATTAAATTGAATAGAGTTTGTTTTTTTCTGTGTTGCCATTACAGGAATATATTTTTTTTTTATATGTAGTCAAGTAGACAGTTATTTTAAATGGTAATTATAATACTATTGTTTTTTTAATCTAAAAAAAACAAAACAGCGTTGATGAACATAAGAGACTTCTTTTAAAAACATTAAAGAGATAATTCTTTGGAAAATTGGAAATGGAAAATTATGCCATTAATTCTTGAGAATATCACGCAGGACGTTGAGCTTCTGCAAGAACCAATGAGGTTCCTTCTCGTGTTACACAGCATGTTTGAGCTTCTGCAAGAACCAATGAGGTTCCTTCTCGTGTTATGCAGCACGTTTGAGCTTCAGCAAGAACCAATGAGGTTCATTCTTGTGTTACGCTGCACGTTTGAGCTTCCTCAAGAACCAATGAGGTTCATTCTCGTGTTACGCAGCACGTTTGAGCTTCAGCAAGAACCAATGAGGTTCATTCTTGTGTTACGCAGCACGTTTGAGCTTCCTCAAGAACCAATGAGGTTCATTCTCGTGTTACGCAGCACGTTTGAGCTTCCTCAAGAACCAATGAGGTTCATTCTCGTGTTACGCAGCACGTTTGAGCTTCTGCAAGAACCAATGAGGTTCCTTCTCGTGTTACGCAGCACTTTTGAGCTTCTGCAAGAACCAATGAGGTTCCTTCTCGTGTTACGCAGCACTTTTGAGCTTCTGCAAGAACCAATGAGGTTCCTTCTCGTGTTACACAGCATGTTTGAGCTTCTGCAAGAACCAATAAGGTTCCTTCTCGTGTTACACAGCATGTTTGAGCTTCAGCAAGAACCAATGAGGTTCCTTCTCGTGTTACGCAGCACGTTTGAGCTTCTGCAAGAACCAATGAGGTTCCTTCTCGTGTTACGCAGCACGTTTGAGCTTCCTCAAGAACCAGTGAGGTTCCTTCTCGTGTTACGCAGCACTTTTTAGCTTCTGCAAGAACCAATGAGGTTCCTTCTCGTGTTACGCAGCACTTTTGAGCTCCTGCAAGAACCAATGAGGTTCCTTCTCGTGTTACGCAGCACTTTTGAGCTTCTGCAAGAACCAATGAGGTTCCTTCTCGTGTTACACAGCATGTTTGAGCTTCAGCAAGAACGATCTCTTTATGAGCTTTTTGAAGTGTCAAAGTGGTAGTTGCGTAGCTGTCAATGGAGGGACAGAAAGCTCTCAGATTTCATCAAAAAGATCTTCATTTGTGCTCCAAAGATGAACGAAAGTCATATGGGTTTGGAACGACATGAGGGTGAGTACATGATCACAGAATTTCTTTAACCTCTTACAGACCCCAAACTTTTGAATGATAGTTTATGATGTTCCAACAACGGTGTATTGAACGCAGTCAAATACCATAATGAGGACAACCACATCTGCTGTACATTTTACATTGAGCATCTTACCCGCAGGAAACCTCCCTGACACTCTGCAATCCCAGTCCTTCAATGCGAAACTTCACATTCTTCAGTTTGCGCTTAAGTGGGTTCCGGAAAGTGATCGTAGCCTTAAACTCTTTGCCAACTACTACAGTGTCCCCATCAGGCTGAAAGGTAGAGGAGCACAGATGTACAAGTGTCATGATCTCATAAAAAAATTCACCCAATAAAATTGGCTTTGCTTGTTCTAACCTTTATTTACCACACATATTAGTCTCCATATATATATATATTAATGTATCATTTTGAGTTTAAAACAGAGAAGTCTTTTAAACTCACTTTGATGACTATGTCTGGTGTGCGCAGTCTGAAGCGAAACTGGGTAGCCAGAACCTGTTTGGTCTGAGTGACCCGTCCAGTGAGTGTGAGCATCAGCATGGCCTGGTCCACCAACTGGTCTTTATATTGATCATAGAGCAGACACCACTCTACAGTCTCATCTATGAGGAGTATAAGAGTGAAAAATGAATCTCTAATTGGCATCAGTAATCAAATATGAATTAAACGCTACATTATTGCATGAATGCATTCTGTTAAGGTCTCTCACCTTCATTGGGTTGGAGTTCGATAGGTATCTCGTCTTTCTTCACTGTAGCTTTATGCACTCCAGTATAGTACATTACAGTCACCTGGCTATGGAGATTGAAAGTGCGCAGTTCTGTGCTTGTGTTCTTTACCGTGATGCCCAGTTTAGCATCTGCACCAAGCTGAGGTTCTTCTCCATCCATGGTGATCTGGATGGTGACGTCATTCGCACTGGAGACCTCGTAGATCCCTGCTTTAGAGCCATACTGACAGGCTGTTTCCACAGCAATGCGTTCTTCCTCTGAGTCTAATGAGAGGGAAAACAAAGGAATAATACATAAAAAATGCATTTCACACATACAAAGACTTGAATATACCTCTTTCATGATGAGCATTTTTTAAATTTCTGAATTAAAATTCAAAATGACTTAGAATATCACAAAATCAGTGGTTGTCATGTGAAGCGACTTCACAAAAACGGAATGAATTAATAATTTATGTTATGTTAAAATAATAATTTTTATTTTTATATTTGTTAATATATTTGTTAAAAACTGCTAATGATTAAGATGTGTGCTCTCACATGTATTCAAGGTGAAAGGGATTATTACTTTACTTGCTTGTTACACCACATGACGTTTTTAGAGCCATTAAATTGTTACTTCTTGAAAATGGTGGAAAATATTTTCAAAACTATGGAGAGTAAAACAATCTTTTTACTTTTTATTGTCCTTAAGTATTGTTTTTACTTTATTGGAGTATTTTCTTAAAGTCCCCCTGTAGTCAATAATTTTATCTTTGATAACCAAAATGACATATTTAAAAGTTTTTCCTTGAAAGAAATGTATTAAAATAGCTTGAATGTAACTATACACCCTTGCCTCATTTAGTATACGCGCATTCATGAATATGCAAACTAGCTACGCCTCCACTCACTCGCACTAGCGCAGAGATCCACTTCTGGACGATCACACGTTGACGTGATAGGTTAGAAGGTAGTTTGTGACGTCAAAAAGACCAGCGATTTCAAACTGCGTTTTTGAGTCTTTGGTTCACATGCCATTTTAAGGAGAAAATACTCAGCAATGGTGTTGACTAGCATATTAAAGCATTTGAAAAAAAAAACCCACAGAGATTTAAACAACATTAAAAGCTTGATTTTCACCACAGGGGGTCTTTAAGGAAACTTTTACTTTAAAGTATACTGTCACACCTTTTACTCCTCTAGGTTTCATTAAAACATATTATTTCGAAGAAATCAACACCTTCTCTTAGAGATGATAGCATGTCCGATCCAAATGAACGAGCCAATTGAATCTTGGGACATGTGGTCTTCACCTCACAGCCGGTGGAAAAGAATCGGGATAGGACTCGGGCAGAAATCGTGTTCATGGATGCAATTATCAACGTTACTGTAGTATGAAGCAGAGCAGGACTGATTGTTGTGGAGCTGAGGAACCGCTGGAGCGATTGCTAATAAGATGAACGCAACACACGCCTTGGGAGCAGCGGGACTTTTTTTATGCCACAGTCGCCGGTGTCATTTCCGGTTTCCCGGTCATGAGTATGAGGTAACGCAGCTCTGTTTATCATATTAGACACATCTGAGTGTGTTGAAAATGATGTTATGACGTTACTCTGTGCATTCGCTCGGCGGCTGCTATGACACTTGTAGACACTGCAGTGAGAGTAAAGCGTTTCTGCAAAATAAAACCAGAAACCGAGGGTAACGCAGATATGACGCCATCAACAGGCGACTCCCTCACACGTCCCGGTTCATTGGTTAAAATAGCAATTTTCTCACGATTTACAAATAGTTGAAAACATTTGGGAAATTGTAAGTACTCAAACGAACAAAATATATAACACAGTGGTTTTTGGATATTTTACTGCAAAAATGTTTCATAGTGCAGCTTTAATGATTAATTTGCCAATTGGATTGATCTGTTCTTGAGTCAACATCTGACTGATTCAATGATCTGGGCAGAGTGAGTCTCCTCCAGTTAACAACTCACTGAATTGTTCATGTCTTATCAAGTATATTAAAAATAAAAGTAATTTTGTACTTTTACTGGAGTAATATTTTATTAAGGTATCTGTACCTTTACTCAAGTACTTGATCATCCACCACTTACAAGTGTAAGATCTTTGTGTTTTTAACTATATTTAGATGTAAACTTGATAAGGATTCACAATTGTGAAGGACCCTGGAAATATCTTTTTTCTTTTATAACATCCGGAAAATTTAACTTTTCTCCACACATATTCTCTTCAGGGTCTATAATTGTGAATAAATCAGACTACTTAAGTTTTCAGTTCAACTTTTTCATTTGCTTTTATATATACTATATATATATATACTATATATATATATATATATATATACATATACATTTTTTTTTAACCTTCTGGGTATTTGTAGAGGTGCGTGATGTCTTCACGTTCATCAGAGCCAACGGCTTTAGTGCTGATGCAGAGACCTACTGCTTTCTTCTTAACTTGGACGGGGGTGAAGGTGCCATCAGCAGTCCGCTGCCAGTACACTTTATCACTGTTCACCTTGAACAAAAACAGCTTAACATTCAGCACCTACAAGCCTCTCTGGGCCTAATTTAAAAATGAAGTGATAATTTAGAAGTTTTTTAGGTATACCTCTGCAAATACAAATGGTGTGTCATGCTTGAGGAAAACTTGTCCATTCCGGACAGCTGCGACAGAAGCGGGACCACAGCGAAAAACGCCCTGACTGGTCTCTTGAGGGGTGGCATCTACTACCTGCCAGCCTCCCATACCCTCGGGTAGATCTGGACGGGCCATCCAGCAGTCATTCCACACATGGAAGTTCCTGCAGAGACAAGATTTGTATGATTAATGCCAAGTTTTGTTTGACACTGATCCTATTACCAGTTTGAATGGTGCAGTATTTGGGAGTAACAGTAATATGATGAGATATTTTACATTACAGCGTACTCCTTACTCATCTAGATTTGTTTAAAGTTGTTTAGAATATTGTAAATAAAATTTGAGCTAACCAGACAGAATCTTGATTGAGCTCCTCAATCGGCTCATAGTTCTCATCTAAATACACATCTGTTGTCAAGGAAACATCTGTGTCATGAGCAGACTCGAAGTTTGTAACGCTCCGGGTGGGAATCCCTAAACACCTCATCACTGGAAAGGAGAAAGAGGTTTAATTGTTATGCTCAAATCAAACTGACATGTTCTTACACATCCTCAAACACATACCTGAGGTGGTGACCCCAGAGAAGACCCAGCACTGTCCGTATCTGACCGGTGTTCCTTTATTTTCGTAGTACTGTCTCAGGATGTCACTGCTGCCGCTCCAGAACGTGGGGGCCATGCCATCATCATACGTACCTGACCAGTTGCCTATCAGCACACCGTTGTCATCAGGAGAGTTAATCTGTCGAACAACAAAAATTATTCTTCTATTGCATCTGGATATTTTTAATGGTTGAATTTATCCATAGTTTAAGCATGAAACTCTTCTGAGCAACTGATTGATTATTTCAAGTCAGTATCGCAGCCAATTTATCCTATATATGCAACCTTTCAAGTCTTGACTTGATCCAGTTTAGTACTGTGGGCCATGGGAATTTTTTTAGGCAGCGGCTATTTGCATTAAGGGAAAATAACATATTTTCTTAGCAATAGATGATATTTACACTAAGTGCAAATAGCTGTAGATGCTGTTTACTAAGTGAAAACTTCTATTATATGATATATTCTATTTCTACACCATGTAAAAGTAGCAGTTATTTGCAATATGTGTAAATAGTAATTATATGCAATTTATACTTTATCTTGAAAGATACGTAATATTTGCACCTCAGTATTGTTGTACATTAACAGGATGCAATAATAACATTGAGTGTAAATGTAATAAAAGCCCTCCCTACACCTACACCTAGCCCTACTCAATAAATACTTTTATTATTACAATACATTTTATTATACATTTTGTTAGGCATTTTATTTCCACTTTTAGTACCTTTTCTTAATTTTTATTGAAAGTAAATGCCTTTCCGATGTGATATTGAGAAAAGGGATAAGAGCGAGCACTGCAAAAGGTGGATTTGAGCCCGGGTCAATCGCATCAAACTCAAGATCCTTAATCCTAACGCTTTACTGATTGATTGTGCCACTGAAGACGTTGAAATGTGAGTGTTTTTTTTTTACTTTGTTTGGCCCAACCAGGCATTATTAGGCGGAGCTAGTGCGAATAGCACTTGTCAACGCTATTTGCACTTGGTGTGAATAGACAGATAGAGGGTTTTTTAACCCTCCTCCTCCCCAGCACCACCTGTCTAGATCTGCTATTGGGTTTTCCCTAATTTATCTTGCAGCAGCAGCATGTATCCTAATCCCAGTGGACAATAAGTGCCACACCGGATGTGTCACGTTCAGTTTAAGACAGTAGTTAGTTAATCTAATCATCAGACAAAAGTTCACTTCACTTGATTTTGTCCATGGGGAATTGATCGGATGATTGTGGTTTGCTATTTGTCAATCTCATGACAAGTTGTCCCGCCCTAACAGGGTTCCATAAAAAACCATCAATGATCAAATTTTATTTCATGGTGACTTTAATGTATTTGGTCTTGGCAGATTATATTTGCTACTGAGTAAGTGTAGACTTGCTACTGCCAATAGATACACCGACATGCTGGTGTGAGCATGTAAGATCTGCTGCTGCATGAATTAAGCACGCTTACATCCTAAAGCAGATCTAGGCAGGTGGAGCTGGGGAAGGGGGAGGGTTTCAAAGGAACTCTGATACCTTGTTGCAGGAATGGCTTACGGAAAACAATGAACCAGACTTTAAATGTTGAGCAAGCAATCTTATCAAGCAATCAGCACAGGCCAATCAACTTGTGCCATGTACCGATGTGTAGTTTTGTGCTATGTGGTTGCTAGCAGAATACCCATCAGCTATCTAGAGTTTCATGACTAAACTAGATAATAATCTGAATATTAATTACTCAAAGCCCGAATAAATTGGCAAAACACACTAATCAGATTTAATTTATCAGTTAAATAAATTTTTTTAAGTTAAGAAATTCAAAGATTAAGTAAGCAGGTGATTAAGATCATGTGCCCCCCCCCCCCCCCAACAAAAAAAAAACCAGACAGAAACTCTTCTAAATTACCATAGCAAAACATTAAACACTACTAAATCTCACACTTAACATTAATCTTGCACACACAAAAAAACATTATATAACACTTAATTTGAACATTTACTCTCCCTTTCAAATGCCATGGCAAAGCATGCTGGGAAATAGAAATCCCAGCCCAGTTTCAGTTAAATTTAAGTTCATAAAACTAAAAAAAATGAAACAATTCAGATTACTTAAAATGTGCAGTTTTGTGAACTCAAAAGGAAAAGAAAGTTCTAAATACTCATAAAAGTTAACTTGATTGAACTCATTTGTTTACCCTACTCAAACCTATTAAAAATGTTGAGCATTAGGGTTTACAGTGAATGATAATGTTCATAAAAGATGTTGTTATATGCTGCAATAAGATAATGGGCCCAGAGAAGAAAATTGTCATTATAAGAGGACCCCAGTGGAAAGAAATAGTGATGTGACCCCATTAAAAGGAGCATTCAAACTCACCATTGCAGACAAAAGCCGGACCACATTGACAGGATCTCCCCATCCTGATGCTGGGGCACCACTTTCCTCCAGCAAAAACAGACATGCTGGAAGGATGTCCTTATCAAACTAAGATACAGAAGAAAGAGTGGATTTTTTAAAATTACATTTAATCTTTGAATGAAATTAAATGTAATCCAAGTTGAAATCTGTTTTTTTTGCCATATGTTCAAGCTGAGAAGGAATCTAGGTTTTTATGAAAACACGATGTGTTTTTATGGATGGGTTGCTCTGACCTGGCCAAAATTCCACGGCCTGTCTCCGATCTGGCTGTCAGTTCCATAATAGAGTAGTCCCATGTCATTTAAAACATACTCCTTCCTCTCGTTCTCATTATCCATGTACACAGAGTCGCCTAGAAGGGGAAGAGAAAGTTAATGAAGAGGAGCAGAGTTTCCATTTTCCAGCATCTTGGAATGAGACAGACCATGATGGAAGAAAAGGACAAAATAAGGTGGCACTGTCCACAAACGAGACAAAACAGGCACTGAAACTCACACCTCTACTACTTCTTAAAGACTTAATTTTCAATACATGATAGGGTTGTTCAATAAATATACTGTCATTAAAATATGTTAATATAAAAATATATTTTAAAAATACAGAAACAAAATTATTTAAAAAAGTAAAGATTCTGAAAACACTGAAGGAGATCTCATAATAATTTAATATAAATTCACAGTAGTAACAATAAATGGTATTTTATTATATGATATGATTAATATCATATTTTTAAATATGATGGGTTCATTATAAATATAGGGATTATCTCTAAGATGGACACCCAAATTTATATGATTTTATTTACCATCTGAATCTTTAGAAGACCTTTGTCTCAAAATATATTCAATAATTGTAGTGATTCTCGTTTGCTACTTAAATGTAAAAAAAAAAAAATCTAATATTAGATCAAATTTGCATAGAATCAACTTTGCGCTAAGATCTAAGATCGAGTCAAGTATCAGACAAATTTCCATGTGCATCTTGAAAAGCGGATGTTTTGGAAAGTGCTCGTTTTTGTGCCATCTAGTGCCTTTTACACCACTGCGCCTTTAGCCCCGTTGTACCCTATATTTGTCTTGATTATATACTTGGTGTATATTTATCTGTCCAAATCATGGATGTCACAAATTAAAAGACTTAAAATTATCATATGTTATGGAGCTGTGCGCAAAATCTGGGACACAGTAATATATTATGTTAATTAAATAAGTTAGGGATAGTTCACCTAAAAAGGAAAATTAGCCCATGATTTACTCACCCTCAAGTCATCCTAGGAGTATATGCCTAGATAATTTACTTTATAAAGTTTTAAATTTTTATATTTTTCTTACACAAACATGCCACTTTGCTTCAGAAGGCCTTTATTAACCCCCCGGAGCCGTGTGGAGCAGTTATATGACGGACAGATGCACTTTTATGGACTTCAAAAACAGAGCCACAATCACTGCCATTATAAATCTTGGAAGAGCCAGAACTTTTTTAATATAACTTTTAATTGTGTTCGGCTGAAAGAAGAATGTCATAAGCCCCCTTTCCACCGAAATTACCCGGAACCATTTGTACCAGGAACTTTTTTCCCCCCAGACCTGCTACTGTCTGCGTTTCCACTGCGGTCTAAAGTACCGGGAAGATTAGGCAAATTAAAGCTCATTAAGCTAGATTTAAAATAAGACAACATATGTTATTATCAGCTATTACGGACGTTGACCGTGCAATTGCTGAGACGAACGCGCGCCATCGGACAGAAAGAGCAAGACTGATATTTACTGAACGCAGAATGAACCTCGCAAAAGACTCTTAAAAGACTTTTGCTGCGTGAACTCAACCAATCAGCATGTTCAGCACCCAAGTCCCACTCCCGAAAGTTCCTGAACTTTGAAAAAGTACTACCTCGTGAGCAGGGCCGTTTGGAGGGGGAAATATTTACCCGGAACTTCAGTTAGACTCCGGTTCCTGCGGTCGAAACACACAGAGTACCACCCCAAAGTTCCTAGTTCCTGGGGAAAGTTCCTGCGGTGGAAACGCGGCTATATACACCTCGGAAGGCTTGAGGGGGAGTAAATCATGGGCTAATTTTCATTTTTGGGTGAACTAACCCTTTAAAAACTAAATTAACGTTCTACATTTATTCAGTTCAATAGATTATGTAAACATGACAATTATTCGATACAGATAAGAAGGTCAAAACCTCAGGAAAAATCCCAATTTTAGGCGGGACGTACATTTGATTTGTTAAAACAGGGGTGTCCAATCTTGCTCCTGGAGGGCCACTGTCGTGCAAAGTTTGGCTCCAACTCCAAAACACACCTGAACCAGCTAATCAAGTTCTTACTAGGCATACTAGAAACTTCCAGTCAGGAGTGTTGAAGCAAGCTGAAGCTAATCTCTGCAGGACAGTGGCCCTCCAGGAGCAGGACTGGACACCCCTGGTTTAAAACAAGCTGCTTTAGGTTCACTGAATGTTAGCTAAAAGAGATATAATGCCTAACAGATTTCAACAATATGCATGGAATGTGTGATTTAATGTATTTAAAAAAAAAAACGTCACAGGACAGTATTTGTGGAATGTGCCAGATAATATCACACTACAACTATTTTTCGTTATCTGTACATCCTGATGTTATCTCTCTCTCACCCCACTCTTGTTTTTACCTTCACACCAGGGGTTGAACAGCATGTAGATGTCATTGTCAGAATTGTATGGGGACATGGCCTCGCCCGTCGGGGAACGTGTTGCAACACTGAGCCTGTATTTGCCAACAGCAGCAGTTGGCAGAGAGTTGACAGACAGTTTGATTTTTCTGTCTTTCTGTTCAACTATCTTGGCCTCCCAGCAGTTGTCCTGCAGCTCCTCAACCAAAGGAACAGTCACATGTGTGCCTTTGGAGACATCTGGGAGATTACCTGAAAGACATAATGCACACAAACATGAAGAGATGGAATGACAAATGCTTAACCATGTGATGTGTACGAATTAAAAGTTTGGGGTTGATAAGATTTTATTCTTATGCTCACCAAGGCTAAAGACAATGAAAGAACTAAGGGTTGTAAGATGGCAAAACGTACCTAGTTTCAAATCTAAGTGAAGTTTGTCTGTATTCGAGTTGAAAGGTCGTGAGAGCTCAATCAACATCTGAAAGGTCTGGCCTCTGCGGATAATGAGGTTTTCGCAGCGGTAGCGATCTGTATGATGCTCAAGTCGGTTCAGTTCTTTGCTGGATTTGAGAAGGTCTATAGAACGCACTTCCAGTACGGTACCTGAAAGAGAGAGAGAGACAGAGCTTGGATGATGTGCATTTTATATAATGATCCAAAAATTCAAATTCTGGCATCCTTTGACTGCCTTTTGTGAAGCTGAAGCATTATTAAAAACATTTTCCTTTGTGTTCCACAGACAGGGTTGGGATGACATGAGGGTGAGTAAATGATGACTGAATGTCCATTATTAGGTGAACTATCACTTACATATTTGTTTGAGTCAAAACCCGCTCTTGTCCCCTTAGGTTACCTGTCTCTGGCATCTCAGTGGCTACTGTAGATCCATCTGTGGCGCCAGCATCTGTTGTTTTGTGCGGGCAGCAGCGGAGGCAGCACTGGCGGAACCATGTGCCACATGACCACTTCTTCGCAGGCTTCTCTAGCTTCGCCTTCTCCGGATCCTCCAGCGGAAGAGTACCGGCTGGAAAGCGGCCAACGGCAGAGCGATTCCGGATTGATAATGTTTCTACAGGCATACTGAGAAGTAAAACAGAAAAACTGAGAATTACTGAAAGATTTAGACAAGCCCTCTAAATACTAACACCATTTGTCTAACTAAGACTCTCTCTTTTCTGTTTTGTTGTATGACATGATATTATTGAGTAACATTCAAAAGGGTTAAGACTTTCGTTCATCTTCAGGACACAAATGAAGATCTTTTTAATGAAATCTAAGAGCTTTCTGTCCCTCCATTGACAACTACGCAACTACCACTTTGACACTTCAAAAAGCTCATAAAGAGATCGTAAAACAAACTAGCAGGTATGAGCTTCCTCAAGAACCAATGAGGTTCGTTCTTGTGTTACGCAGCACGTTTGAGCTTCAAGAAAGAACCAATGAGATTCATTCTTGTGTTACGCAGCACGTTTGAGCTTCCTCAAGAACCATTGAGGTTCATTCTTGTGTTACGCAGCACGTTTGAGCTTCCTCAAGAACCAATGAGGTTAATTCTTGTGTTACGCTGCACGTTTGAGCTTCAGCAAGAACCAATGAGATTCATTCTTGTGTTACGCAGCACGTTTGAGCTTCCTCAAGAACCAATGAGATTCATTCTTGTGTTACGCAGCACGTTTGAGCTTCCTCAAGAACCAATGAGATTCATTCTTGTGTTACGCAGCACGTTTGAGCTTCCTCAAGAACCAATGAGGTTAATTCTTGTGTTACGCTGCACGTTTGAGCTTCAGCAAGAACCAATGAGGTTCATTCTTGTGTTACGCAGCACGTTTGAGTTTCCTCAAGAACCAATGAGGTTAATTCTTGTGTTACGCTGCACGTTTGAGCTTCAGCAAGAACCAATGAGATTCATTCTTGTGTTACGCAGCAAGTTTGAGTTTCCTCAAGAACCAATGAGGTTAATTCTTGTGTTACGCTGCACGTTTGAGCTTCAGCAAGAACCAATGAGATTCATTCTTGTGTTACGCAGCACGTTTGAGCTTCCTCAAGAACCAATGAGGTTCATTCTTGTGTTACGCAGCACGTTTGAGTTTCCTCAAGAACCAATGAGGTTAATTCTTGTGTTACGCTGCACGTTTGAGCTTCAGCAAGAACCAATGAGATTCATTCTTGTGTTACGCAGCACGTTTGAGTTTCCTCAAGAACCAATGAGGTTAATTCTTGTGTTACGCTGCATGTTTGAGCTTCAGCAAGAACCAATGAGATTCATTCTTGTGTTACGCAGCACGTTTGAGCTTCAGCAAGAACCAATGAGATTCATTCTTGTGTTACGCAGCACGTTTGAGCTTCCTCAAGAACCAATGAGGTTAATTCTTGTGTTACGCAGCACGTTTGAGCTTCAGCAAGAACCAATGAGGTTCATTCTTGTGTTACGCAGCACGTTTGAGTTTCCTCAAGAACCAATGAGGTTCATTCTTGTGTTACGCAGCACGTTTGAGTTTCCTCAAGAACCAATGAGGTTAATTCTTGTGTTACGCTGCACGTTTGAGCTTCAGCAAGAACCAATGAGATTCATTCTTGTGTTACGCAGCAAGTTTGAGTTTCCTCAAGAACCAATGAGGTTAATTCTTGTGTTACGCTGCACGTTTGAGCTTCAGCAAGAACCAATGAGATTCATTCTTGTGTTACGCAGCACGTTTGAGCTTCCTCAAGAACCAATGAGGTTCATTCTTGTGTTACGCAGCACGTTTGAGTTTCCTCAAGAACCAATGAGGTTAATTCTTGTGTTACGCTGCACGTTTGAGCTTCAGCAAGAACCAATGAGATTCATTCTTGTGTTACGCAGCACGTTTGAGTTTCCTCAAGAACCAATGAGGTTAATTCTTGTGTTACGCTGCACGTTTGAGCTTCAGCAAGAACCAATGAGATTCATTCTTGTGTTACGCAGCACGTTTGAGCTTCAGCAAGAACCAATGAGATTCATTCTTGTGTTACGCAGCACGTTTGAGCTTCCTCAAGAACCAATGAGGTTAATTCTTGTGTTACGCAGCACGTTTGAGCTTCAGCAAGAACCAATGAGGTTCATTCTTGTGTTACGCAGCACGTTTGAGTTTCCTCAAGAACCAATGAGGTTCATTCTTGTGTTACGCAGCACGTTTGAGTTTCCTCAAGAACCAATGAGGTTAATTCTTGTGTTACGCTGCACGTTTGAGCTTCAGCAAGAACCAATGAGGTTCATTCTTGTGTTACGCAGCACGTTTGAGTTTCCTCAAGAACCAATGAGGTTAATTCTTGTGTTACGCTGCACGTTTGAGCTTCAGCAAGAACCAATGAGGTTAATTCTTGTGTTACGCAGCACGTTTGAGTTTCCTCAAGAACCAATGAGGTTAATTCTTGTGTTACGCTGCACGTTTGAGCTTCAGCAAGAACCAATGAGATTCATTCTTGTGTTACGCAGCACGTTTGAGCTTCCTCAAGAACCAATGAGGTTCATTCTTGTGTTACGCAGCACGTTTGAGTTTCCTCAAGAACCAATGAGGTTAATTCTTGTGTTACGCTGCACGTTTGAGCTTCAGCAAGAACCAATGAGATTCATTCTTGTGTTACGCAGCACGTTTGAGTTTCCTCAAGAACCAATGAGGTTCATTCTTGTGTTACGCAGCACGTTTGAGTTTCCTCAAGAACCAGTGAGGTTAATTCTTGTGTTACGCTGCACGTTTGAGCTTCAGCAAGAACCAATGAGATTCATTCTTGTGTTACGTAGCACGTTTGAGCTTCCTCAAGAACCAATGAGGTTCATTCACGTGTTACGCAGCACATTTGAGCTTCTGTTTATGTTTAAAGCTACACTGTGTGATATTTTCCCCCATCTAGCGGTGAAAAGGTATATGACCATCCAGTGAATATTAGTTTCTGTTCCTCTCAATTCCGATTTCGTTTTAACTCCTACGGTGGCCAATTTAGTCCAAGATTAATATGGCTTCCAGTTTGACCTCGTCCACATTCGACACGGTGCCATCGAGTGTTAAAACGCGAAAGGCGAAGCTTGAATTTACGGGTATGTCCCTCTTTGGCTAATGTACTTTCAAGATGGAGGGGCAACATGGCGACCCGCATTCGAACCCCTCACCCGTATGTATTTTCAATGGCATATTATAAACTTACGAGAATACTTTATTACTTGAAAGACGTAAATATACATTAATGAGCTCATATATTTTTGAAAGAACTAAGTGTTTTTAGCTAAGAATAAACTAAAAAAGTTACACAGTGTATCTTTAAATGTGAATAAAAGACTAAATTCAATCTGTCGATCATATTAAGCGATCAAGTCTCATCAGAAAATTTTGACTAAACCTCTCAAATCATACGGATTAGTTTTACGATCTCTTTATGAACTTTTTGAAGCCTCAATATGGTAGCTGCGTAGCAGTCAATGGAGGGAAAGAAAGCTCTAGATTTCATAAAAAATATCTAATTTTTGTTCCGAAGATGAACGAAAGTCTTGAGGACATGAGGGTGAGTAAATGATGACAGCATTTACATTTTTGGGTGAGCTATCCCTTTAAGTAGATACTTCCTCAAAATCCATTTCTCAAATGGTGCAGTATTTTGGCCACGTTATCCCCTTCGACTGAGTGACTTTTTACCCCAGCTGACTGTACATTATAACAAATCCTTACACAGAAGTTATTTATGGAGAAACTTCTTAGGTGAGATCCTTCATATAATGATAAAGTTTTTCCTTACTTGGTTGCCGTCCTCTGCCGTTTGTAAAAATGTCTTGTTTATGCCCGTCTCCGCTCTTAAAATACCCGTTGTAATTGTCTCATGTGAGTGACTGAGCAGCGTTCAGTGAGACACACTCAGTGTTTAATTTAGCACTGAACTGCTGGGAGTTTCTAGCTTTTACTATTATATGTAATGCAGGGTAGGGCTAAGAACCTGTGTGAAGATTGCATGATAACTGGTTTAACAGGATGACATTTTTTAACTTTTAACCATGCAATACTCTAGGAGTAATTCAGGGCATGGAAGATGACACACAATTTAGCCTGCTCACACCAGGTTTTTGTCTCTGAGAAGGCAAGGGTAGTGAGACAGTACAAAAATAAAACAACAAATACCATATCAAATGTAAACCATTGATTTTCATAATGTAATAGTGCACCAACAACAGTGATGAAGTCAGAGAGACGCAGCATCACTTTGAGCTCAGCGTGTTCTCTGCTGTGAACCTACACACGCCACTCTTGAAATGATCACTTATGACATGAATTCTCAAATACAAACAGAATGCATGCCTGTTATGCTACAGGTGTCTAAAGCAGGACAAATGTCACTGTAGTCACTTTTTATAATGGGAAAATGCTGATATGTTGGTTTTTTTTTATTTCAGGGTTATTGTATTCATTATATATAGACAAAATATAGACATTTTTTAACAACAATAAAAATACAAAAAAATCAAACAGACAGATAGACAGGCAGGCAGGCAGACAGACAGACAGACAGACAGACAGACAGACAGACAGACAGACAGACAGACAGACAGACAGACAGACAGACAGACAGACAGATAGATAGATAGATAGATAGATAGATAGATAGATAGATAGATAGATAGATAGATAGATAGATAGATAGATAGATAGATAGATAGATAGATAGATAGATAGATAGATAGATAGATAGATAGATAGATAGATAGATAGATAGATAGATAGATAGATAGATAGATATGGGGAATTTGGAGGCCAAGTCAACACCTCAAACTCGCTGTTGTGCTCCTCAAACCATTCCTGAAGCATTTGTGCTTTGTGGCGGCGCATTATCTGCTGAAAGAGCCACAGCCACCAGGGAATACCGTTTCCATGAAAGGCTGCACATGGTCTGCAGCAATGCTTAGGTAGGTGGGACGTGTCAAAGGAACATCCACATGGATGGAGGACCCAAGGTTTCCCAGCCGAACATTGCCCAAATCATCACTGCCTCCACCGGCTTGCCTTCTTCCCATAGTGCATCTGGTGCCATGTGTTCCCCAGGTAAGAGACGCACACACACCCGGACATCCACAATGATTCATCAGACCAGGCCACCTTCTTCCATTGCTCCGTGGTCCAGTTCTGATGCTCACGTGCCACTGTTGGCTCTTTCGGCGGTGGACAGGGGTCAGCATGGGCACTGGTCAGCGGCTGTGCCGCCCCATACACAACAAACTGAGATGTTCTGTGTATTCTGACACCTTTCTATCAGAACCAGCATTAACTTCTTGAGCAATTTGAGCTCCAGTAGCTCGTCTGTTTGATCGGACCACACGGGCCAGCCTTCGCTCCACACGTGCATCAATGAGCCTCGGCCGCCCATGACCCTGTGGCCGGTTCTCCACTGGTCCTTCCTTGGAGCACTTTTGATAGACACTGACCACTGCAGACCGGGAACAGCCCACAAGAGCTGCAGTTTTGGAGATGCTCTGACCCAGTCGTCTAGCCATCACAATCTGGCCCTTGTCAAACTCGCTCAAATCCTTACGCTTGCTCATTTTTCCTGCTTCTAACGCATCAACTTTGAGGATAAAATGTTCACTTGCTGCCTAATATATCCCACCCACTAACAGGTGCCGTGATGAAGAGATAATCAGTGCTATTCACTTCACCTGTCAGTAGTCATAATGTTATGCCTGATCAGTGTATTCCAATAGAAGAAACCGAACCAGTTGTCAAGTTTTTTATTTGTATTTGTTTTAAAACATCTATAATACAATGATATTTGGGCAAAATGTTGTAGGATTGAAAATAATCAAAGATATTTAATATTTGAAATTGAACATTTGCTTTCCTGTTTTCAACGCCCCTCTTTCTTACCAGAAGGGCCATTTAAAATTCCTGAAGACAAAGAGATGCTGAAGGCCTGTAGGCCAAAATGTGTCACACCTTTGTATTTGACCAGTATTTGATTGGTCAGTTTGATTGGTATCTGACCAGTATTTGATTGGTCAGTTTAAATGTCTCACATTAGGGTTTCAGTCACATTTCAGTCAAGAAAAGGATAAAAGAAGATTGTAACAGTGTCTCTCTCTCTTCTTGGGGCCTGCTCTCTGGCTCTTCTCTTCTTTGCTCTCTTCTCTTTTCTAAAGCCTCTCTCTCTTTCTCTTTATCCATTCTAACATTATATTCATGCTGGGTACGATTAATGGTAGGCCTAGTTTTTATCATCTCATACATCTATTTTGTAAATATTTTAAGTGTAACCATCAGATTTTGTCATTAAATTCTTTCTATTACAAATGAAGTGCTAGTTTCGATTTGGTATTGACTTTGAAGTGCTACCTATTGCAATACAATATCGTCACATTATAGCAACGCTCTCCCACATATTTTGCTATTGTAACTGCGCTTATTTCCGTCGTTGGTATAAGTTGCAGTTGCTGGTAATAGACGAGAAATGTACAGTTTTCTATCATCTTGCTGATAACGTTTCTTTAGTCATACGGCAACCCTTAACCACTGTAGAGGATACACCCATACACTGTTCTATTAAAAAAGGAAGGCTACTAATCATGTAACTTAAGTACATGATTCACCTCATTCAGTGGTTTGAATTTGAATTGTCCTTTAGTGATCATTAAACGCAACATTGCAGGCCAACCAGTTCTTAATACATGCAGAAACGTGCCGTTACAAATGGGTTATGAATCAACAATCACATAATACTGTAATTACTGCTCAACAAACATAATTACTTTACTAAATTACTAAAGCACTAATGCATAGGATGCACTTTGCCTTGTTGTAAGGGGACCCGCGGTGTATGGAGATAGAAATGGCTCATTCTAAGGTAATAAAAACATTATGTAAGGTCTTTATACTCCACTGAAAACATTGTGATGCATATTATATTGCATTTCTGTCTATAGATCCTCATAAATACTACACACTGCACCTTTAAAGCTGCTTGCGTGTAAATGAACACGGTGCCACGCTTCACTCTGAAACACACAGCGCATAAATTTAATCACAGCCTTTGCGATTTGATATTGCGTTTCCTTTTTCCTTTTCGATCAGTCGTGCAGCCCTAGTTAAAGAGTTAACTTCCTCTCTCTCTTTCTCTCTGTTTCTCTTTGCAGACTCAGCCAGCCATATGTTTACCATCAGGCCTTCCTGCAACCCAGTCTGGTTCTGCCCGCACAGTTCAGTTCAGTTTAGTTCATCTTTATTCATTTCCCGAGGGCAATTTGGTTGCAGCATACAGGCCTAAGACAACACCATAATACAAACATATAAAAAACACAAAATCATCAAACAACATTTTTCCTAACATTAAAATTTTGACAGCTGAAGGGATAAATGACTGTCTAAACCGATTGGTTTTGCTAAAAGGAGTTCTAAAACGAATACCAGAGGGGAGGAGGTGAAACTCATGGTGCATAGGGTGTGACTTATCCATCAATATACTCTTTGTTTTCCCCAACACCTGCCTTTGATACAACTGAGCCATACTCATCTGCTTCTTCCCAATTATTTTACTTCCCTGATTTACATTTTTTTCCAGACAGTTCTTATTTTTCGTGTTTATGGAATTGAACCAACACAGTAGTGAAAAAGATAAGAAAGACTCAATATAAGATCTGAAAAAACATACACATCAATGTTTTATCCACATAAAAAGACCATAGTTTCCTCAAACAGTACAATCTCTGTTGCCCTCTCTCACACAGTGCTTTAGTATTTGGTGAAAAACTCAACTTATTATCTAAAATGGTACCCAAGTACTTATACAGCTCAACACTCTCGACACTCATACCATTTATAGTTATTTGTTTGTACTGAGAAGATGGCTTCCTCAAGCTTAAATCAATAGTCATCACTTTAGTTTTAAGAACATTTAATTATAAAAAAAACATTCTGACACCAGGTAACAAAATCATCAACTATAGTTACAGGACCATGCGTTGAGTCCCCCTCACTCAATAAACTAATAATTACAGAATCATCTGCTAATTTTATAATATGTCTATTTTCAAATTTACTCATACAGTCATTTGTATATAAAATAAATAATAACGGAGAGAGGACACATCCCTGAGGTGACCAGGTAGATGATGCCAACCAATTCGAAACACTGTCATTTACTTTGACCCTCTGTGTTCTCTGCACTAAGAAATCAAAAATCCATCCCATAAAATGTAATTTTGCAAATGTTCTAGGCTTGTCTAAATGCCGAAGTACTAAGTAGCCTATAGAAGGGTGGCTACTGCATCCACGGTTATCTCTATATGCAAATTGAAAAGGGTCTGAAAAGCACTGGGTTCTTTGCATAATTTCTTTCTTTACCAGTTTCTACATGTACCCTCAGGGCACCCCCGGGCCCTCCTCCACCCCCCTCTCCGTCGGAGGCGCCCCCACCACAGCCTTCCTCCAGTATGCTGAAATTGCACTAGAACATCATGGGGAATTGTGACTGGGGTCGCATACAAAGGGCTTAGAGTTTTTCTGCTTTTCAATATCCCTCAGTTTATGGACTCCTTCTCTGATTGGTTACTCTTATGATTAAAGGGTTAGTTCACCCAAAAATGAAAATTCTGTCGTTAATTACTTCCCATCATGTCGTTCGACACCCGTCAGACCTCCGTTCATCTTCAGACACAAATTAAGATATTTTTGTTGAAATCTGATGGCTCTGAAAGGCCTCCATTGGCACAATGGCACGGTTCACTCTCAAGACCCTTAAAAGGTTATGAATCACTGAGCCGAATCATGATTCGGATCGCGTGTCAAACCGCCAAACTGCTGAAATTTGGCGATCCAAACTGCTGAATCGACTCACTGATTCATAACGCTTCGAAGCTTCATGAGGCCGTGTTTTGAAATCGTCATCACTATATAAGTCGTTATTTAGGGTTTTTTTGCGCACAAAAACTATTCTCGCCGATTCATAAAGTTATTGTAGAACCACTGTAGTGAGATGGACTTTGTAACGACGTCTTTAGTGCCTTTTAAGGGTCTTGAGAGTGTAAAGTGCATTGTGCCAATGGAGGCCTTTCAGAGCCATCAGATTTCAACTAAAATATCTTCATTTGTGTCTGAAGATGAACGGAGGTCTGACGGGTGTCCAACGACATGAGGGGAAGTAATTAATGACAGAATTTTCATTTTTGGGTGAACTAACCCTTTAATTATTATATTATTGTCATTATTGGTAAAAGATTGTTGAAGAACCAATATTAGATGAATAAATGTCAGGGATTGCAATTCCGATGGATCCAGTGAATAAGAAACGACAGGTTATACACACATTAGCAGTCAAAAGTTTGGGGGCAGTAGGTTTTTGAAAGAAGTCTCTTATGCATTTACAATTTTACATATTATTTTCTATTTGAATATTCCTGTGATTAAAGCAGAATTCTGAGCTGTCACATGATCTTTCAGAAATCATTCAATATGATGATTTGCTGCTCAAGAAACATTTCTTATTATTATCAATGTTGAAAACAGCTGGGCTTGATGTTTTTGTGGAAATGTGACTTTGATGAATGCATTAATTTGATCTTTATAAACGTCTTTACTGTCACTTTTGATCAATCAGCATCCTTGCTGAATAAAATTATTTCTTTCAAAAAAACGAAACCTACTTAATCCAGACTTTTGAGCGGTGGTGTGTGTATAATATACTGCTTATAAGACTCTTTAAGGTTGATGTGCACCTCTGCAGGAAGATCTATTCAGCAGCACAAAGCCTTTTTCTTTTATATATCTGTTCTTATGACACACGTGCTTCTCCCTGAGCAAAAATATGTGCAGTTTTTAACCAGAATTTTTCCAAGAATTAGGGCTGTCAAAAGATTAATCGCGATTAATCGCATCCAAAATAAAAGTTTGTGTTTACATAATATATGTGTGTGTACTCTGTTAATTATTATTTATATATAAATACACACACATTCATGTATATATTTAAGAAATATTTGCTTGTATATACATTTATATAATCCATAATATATATAAATATAAATGTTTTATATATAAAAATAATATTTTTTTCTTAAATATATACATGCTTGTGTGTGTATTTATATATAAATAATAATTAACAGAGTACACACACATATATTATGTAAACACAAACTTTCATTTTGGATGCGATTAATCGCGATTAATCTTTTGACAGCCCTACCAAGAATAGATTACTTTTCTAGAAATGTAGCATTGCGTAGGATTTGTAATTCCGCTTGTTCGCTGTGTATCGCCTCTGTCAAAGGCCTCTTCAGTTCCTGTAGTTCCTCTTCCCTTAAGATTCATCCCAATCATAGATGGCTACAGCATTAATCCAGCGTTCAGTAACACACAGATTCAGCTCGCCTGCGAATAATCATGACACATTGAGTATTAATCATAGTCTAATCCTGTCTTCTACGTGATGCTTTTTAGACTGTTTTGGTCAATATCTACATTTGCTGAAAGAAAAAGTATTGTGACAAATGTCAGTGGCTGCCATTGGTATCGCTCCACAAATGACACTACAGGACAAAATGCCAGCAGGAACACATGAGAAACGTCCTGACTGAGGGCACCTTTGGATAGCACAAGACGATATATTGCCAGGACAATCTGTTTGTTTTCACAAGAACAGTGTTGTCATTTATCTACCCTGCGACACTCAACTCAAAATATGAAAATACCTTACAGTAAAAGCCACAAGACCAGAACATGCAAAACAAGTAATAGTCATTTACAAAAACTGAGCTTCATTGATGTGATTTATTTGAACTTCCACATAAGTTTGGCTTCACTGTTCCAAAAGTTTTGCCATATGTGACGATTATTCAACTTGTCGGTTGAGTTTGTTTTTCTTCTTTGGATCTTCCTTTATTTCCTCAGACGAATTTATAGAGAAACACGGAAGTATACATGTGCTTACGACGAATAACCAAAAGCAGTTTAACAACCATTTATGGCTGCTTCAATGGAAGAGCTGGAGGCAATGGACCATGGACATGCAAACAAACCCATGCAAATGAAGGGAATGGAGGGCAATTGGGCTTTATGCAGAGCTTTATATATTTTTGTGAGTAGGCAAACCATCACTATGGAGACTACAGGAAGTTTTATGCATGAGGCTTCAGACCTCAATCCAAATGAGCACCTGTAAATGACTTCACAAACAGACCAAAGGCTTCGACAAGACAAGTGTGTGTCCCATTATCTGGCGCAGATGTATTTTCCTTTTTCTTTTTTTGGACAACTTCTTTTTGTGCACCACCTACATGTCAAAGTTGGAAAAACGAATACTGGCTGATTCAGCGGTCAAATCACACATATATGATAGCAACAGTTCAGGCTTTAGTTGGTCAGCCTGAAGGGATAGTTCACCCTAAAATTAATATTTATTTATTCACTCTGGTGTTGTTCTAACGCAGTGTGCCGTTCTTTTTTGTGTGCGAGTCATTTTTGTGTTGTGGCAGGCCCATTATCTGCTGAAAGAGGCTGTAAGATTGAAAATAATCAAAGATATTTGAAATGGAACAAAGACACTGGCTTTACTATTGTCAACCCCCATCCTCATCTTCCTCACCAGAAGGGCCATTTGAAATTCCTAAAGACAAAGAGACACTGTAGGCCAAATGGGTGCCACACCTTTACAGGGAAGTTTGGTCTGATTGGTCAGTTTAAATATCTCACATTTGGTTTCAGTCACATGGTCAAGGAGAGATAAAAGAAGTTGTAACTGTTGCTCTTTCTCTTTTATTCTCTGGCTCTTCTTAGGGCCTTCTCTTGGAAGCTAAAAAGGTGTATAATTCATACAAGTGTACATTGAGCTCCGGATATCTGCATCTTCACCGATACATCGCATGAACAAACAGGACCTTCAGGGCCCGTATTCATAAAGATTCTAAGAGTCCTCTCAGAAAACTCCTAATTTAGCTTAAAAACTTTTACGTAGGAGTCTTAGCTTAAGAGCTATTCGGGACTGATCTGAGAGCAACTCTGAGCAAGGAAAATACAAAAGCTTGTATCTTATTGAAGAGGCGGGGCTGATGACACAGTCTTTTGACGACTGTGATTGGTTGGTTGTCCAAAAAGGGGAAAGAAGGAGCACTTTTAAGTATAAGGTCTATTCCAAGCCTTCACTTTGAAATTATAAGCGCAAATTGTCCTATTTTACCGTTCTCTCTCACTCACACACACATTATATATATATATGTATATAAATCCTTTTATTATTTACCATGCTGTTCATTTCCTAAGGTATTTGATTGGCTTAGAACTATAAACTCACTCTTTCCAATTACACTGATTGCTGGCATGTCTATTTAAATGGTGGTTTGAAAGTTGAATTTAATGCAACAAACATGATCCCTGCACGATCTAATCTATAGCGTCTTATTAAGTCACTGTCATCCATTGTCTGCAACACATTTCTTCTCCCTCTTCGTCTTTCTGCCATTTTCTCCGCTGCTAAAGAAACTCTTAAGCCTCTTAAAAGTCCTCGTCCGTGCTCCTAACAAATTTGACCTTAAGACCTCTTTTAAGGGTTAATACATGCTTTCTGAATTACTTTTTTCTTTACTAGGATTTTTTTGTTAATTTTAAGAGTAAACGCCCACATTTCTAAGAATTTTCTTAGAATTTTGTCACTAGGAGCTACTCTTTGCATTAAGATTCTTTATGAATACGGGCCCAGAACTTTAAGAGGTAAAAGTAAAAGCAGATGTTGCAAAACATTTCTCTTTTTCAGCATGCAGTGCGGTGTTCATAGAGGTCAAACTTTATTTGAAATGTGAACCGTCATTTATCACACACAAACACAGACAAACGTACAGACAAGATGCTGACTGTTTTTAAAGGCACAGTTCACCAAAAAAAATGACATTTTCTCACATCTGTGAAACGGATCTAAAGTCTTTGTACGGAAAAGAGCAGCATGAACATTCATCAAGACTTTTCATTTGTGGGTGAACTATCGCTTTAAGTCTGAGTAGGTTCAGAACATGAGGTACGAGTTTAGAAATGGTTAGTGAGCGCTAGTTAGTCTCTAAAACAGTACATGTAGTAAATCACAGACACACACACACACACAGCACATCAAAGAGTCAGGGCAGTGACCAATGGCAACAGCTGGCTCAGCTCGGACTCTACGTTGGCAGTTTTGTGGACAGGGTTTCCACGCAGATCCAGTCTGGTCAGTTTAATGCAGGACGCCAATGATTCAAGATCAGACAGCTTACAGATTTCTGAGAATTGCGTTAAGAAAACCCTTTTAACAGTTACAAAAATGTACACACATTTAAATTACAGTTTACATCACAGAGTTAGATAAAAGCAGGATAAACTTTATTTCAATGGTCATTATTTTTGTCGTTCTCAGTGGCGGCGTTTCACAAAAACCTAGGGTATGGCATGAGTCCTTCTGGCCATAAATGACGACATTACCAAATAATCACATTGTACACAAACAAAATATGGACAATAATTCACTAAAAGAAATTAACAACAGACTTAACAACAATACAAAATCAATGCAAATACTGAAACAGCCATATAAGCCTTAACTGTGTCCTAACCACATGAGAAAAATGATCTTTTCCATTTTTTGCACTAACCAGTCACAACAACGATTCACGACGATTCTATTTTACAGTTTTTCTTACTGCCGCATTGTGGCCGGAACAACATACAAAGCATGACAAGTGCTTATGTGCTTTATTTAATGTAAAAATTATTTAAAGTGAGTTTGAATATCATTTTTCGTGACCTTTATAGACATAGCCTAACTGAAATCAACAATGGATAATGAAAATAAATGAAACGAAACAACTATGTTCAAAATGTCAACACAAGGTGAGCAAACAATTGTATTCTACGATTTAAAAAATGGTTTCCGTCATGCAATATGTATTTTTAATCATGCTAAAATGGTGTAAGATTTAGGAATTCGATATTGTACTTATTCATTTAGTTGCGAATGCAGTCAGCGCGCTTGCAGAGAGAGCCCAGCCACGCACTGTTCTGATTGGCTGTGATTTTTGATATATTGATCTCGGGTCGAGTCTGGAACCTTGTCACATCGCGCCTGGTTAGGACACCTGGTTAGGTATCATGAGCTGTTTATTTCACCTGCTTGTCTGAATGCCAGGGTATGGCAACTGCTTAGTCAGTAGAATGACTATGTTGACTATGAGTAATGTAAACTTATTCTACTAACCTGAACCCTACCAGTCTACTAATACACAACTAATACTCTAATGAGAGTTAGTTGCAAAGTTACTTATAGTTAGTAGAATGCCTAAAGTGGACTATCAAGTATATAATAATATATTACAGATTCTTAACTGGTAAAAGAGAAATATAAATATAGTCATGTAATATACGTTTAATTTATATGTTTTAATACTGTTTAATATTTAATATGTTTATTTTATATTTATACTACCATTTAAAAGTTTGTGGTCAGTAAGATGTTTCATGTTTTTGAAAATGTCTCTTCTGCTCACCAAAACTACATTTATTTGACCAACATACAGTAAATCTAGTTATAATGTGAAATGTTATTAAAAATATGCTGATTCGGTGCTCCGGCTGCTCCCTAAACATTTCTTCTTATTATCAATGTTGAAACAGTTTTGCTGCTTTCAGGTTTCTTTGATGAATAGAAAGTTCTACAGCATTTATTTAAAATAGAAATCTTTTGTAACATTATAAATGTCTTTATGGTCACTTTTGATTAATTTAATGCATCCTTGATGAATAAGGATGTTTTTAAAAACAAAAAAATATATATTATTTGTAGTACATTGCCCGGCCAACCAAAAAAAAAAATTGCTGGATTTAAATAGGCAAATGCCTAAGAGTCAATGATTGGATCATTATTGCAGTGATTATTATGTTTGTTTCTATCCAAATTGATGGACTGTGTAGCTTTTCATTTCTTAAACAACCATATGAAGACACATCATAGTCATATCATAGCCAGGAGGACAATGTCAAGATTCATCAGCTCAAACTGTGAAAGAATGAAGAATCATTTCCACACATGAATCGGCTCCTCTGAGTCCAGAGCTTACATTCATTGAGAGTCTTTGGGATGTGCTGGAGGAGATTTTACAGAGTGCTGGACTCTTGCATTGGCAATACAAGATCTTCACCAAACATTGATGCTCCTCTTGATGGAAATAAAAGTTTGTGATTTTATTACCATACAGATTGATGAATAATGACATTGTCATCCTGGAATATGGCCATGATGTGTCTTCCTGGAATATGGCCATGGTGTGTCTTCCTGGAATATGGCCATGGTGTGTCTTCCTGGAATATGGTCATGATGTGTCTTCCTGGAATATGGCCATGGTGTGTCTTCCTGGAATATGGTCATGATGTGTCTTCCTACATTGTTGTTTAAGAAATAAAAAGCTACACACCCCATCATTTAGGGTTAGAAGAACTGTTGTCAAACATGTTCTTGAAAATGTCTCTTCTGCTCACCAAGCATATTCGACCAAAATACAGTAACAAATATTTATAAAGTGAAATGTTATTAAGAAATATGTTGATTTGGTGTGTATTATCAATGTTAAAAATAGTTGTGTAATTTTTTTTCAGGATTCTTTGATGAATAGAAAGTTCAAAAGAACCTTTCAAAATTTATATGAACAAAAAAAAAATTGTAACTTGACTTTTGATCAAATTAATACATCCTTGCTGAAAAAAGTATTAATTTCTTTAAAAAAAAACGATATATTTTTTGTAATATAATAATATATTAAATGTATTATAGTGGTTATAATCTCGTTTAGCCACACTGAGTTGTTGTTGTTGTCGCACAAGGCTCTGACAACAGAAAAGTGTTTTGAGGTTAACACACATTTGCATTTTTTGTTGAAGAAAAGGATACGATTGTTCTTCAGAGAAACCTCCTCTAGTTTCGGCAGATGATGCAGTCCCTCCAGACTTTCAATGGCATTATCATCGGCCTCCAGCACCTGAAGCATTAAACCACTCCATATCAAGCACAATTCGCCACTTCACAATGTGATCATTCGAAAGAAACACAGGGTTAGGGGTTGTTCACACAGAATGCATTTTTCCATTCAACTGTGCCTTTTTTTCCATTGGTTTTTCTATGCAAACACGTGATAGACGGACGTCTTCAACCGTTGCACTCGCATCCTTGCACCTTTTGCGGCAACTCGTGCATGACACGCTGGTCTAAAAACGCGGCGCTGAAGTTAAAGTTTGAGTGTAGTCATGACAACTCTCTGAATAGTATCAGCCCCTTTCACACAGCGATACCGTTAAATTACCGTAAAATTATCAGAGTGACTTCACAAATATGCTGTTCACACAAGCAACGGCGATCTGGCTTTTTTTACCGGTAAGAGACCATTCGCGCATCAACAGCAAAATACCGGCGGTAAATTCTGTGATGTCAGTCATCGGAAACGATCTGTAAACACTGTGCCCGCATGAGAAGTGCTTTAGTTTCACTATCCGTTCAATTTGACAACATCTTTTTGAAAAGCTTAAAAAGTACAGCGCAGAGTAATGTAAACACGCCATCTTCGTCAGTCTTGGCTTATGATTGGCCCAAAGCAGTGCGTTCTGACTTCATACGTGAATATACCGGTAATCTTCATTCTGCGTTCACACAGCGCACATTGCCGGTCATTTACTGGTAATGTTACAACTTCCCCTACTGGTAAATTGCCAGAACCAATTTACCAGTATTTTTGAAAAGGTCCTATTGTGTTCACACATGATCTGTTACCAGTAATTTACCAGTAAAGACTGTATGTGTGAAAGGGGCTATTGAATATGGCAGTGTTAATGTATTTGTGACCCTGCACCACAAAACCAGGAGTCATAAGTCACACGGTATATATTTGTGGCAATAGCCAACAATATGGGTATTTCAATATTTAGATTTTTTTGCACCCTCATTCCAGATTTTCAAATAGTTGTATAACTATTAGTTATACAATATATAGTTTCAAATAGTCCATACATCAATGGAAAGCTTATTTATTTATATTTCAGATAAATCTAAAAAAACCGACCCTTATGGCTGGTTTTGTGGTCCAGGGTCACTTTTGGTCTTGGCGGACTAGACACACACACACACGCACGCACGCACACACTGCTGTGATCGTGTAAGATCTGCTGCTGCAGCATGAATAGACATGCATTAATCCTAATTTAGGCAGGTGGAGCTGGGGAGGTGGAGGAGTTCAGAGGAACTCTGATACTGCAGGACTAGCCTACAGCAAACACTGAACCAGACTGTTTAAATGTTGAGCCAGAAATCTCATTGGCTGCAGGATAAGCAGAGGCCAATCAGCTTGTGCCATGTAGTAATGATGTGATTGCTTGCATATAAAGATCACATCTCAATAACTTTTTTGCGTTCCAATGATCTGCGTCACACGTTTTTAACAGCAAAAACGTATTCCATGTGAATGGCCCCTAACAGTTATTTGTGGGAAAATGAAGAAAAGAAGCATGGCTTCACCTCTAGGCACTGTAACATGGCAAACTGAGGTGGCAGCCGCGCAAGCTGATTGGAGGAGAGGTTGATATGGGTCACCAAGAGAAGCTGATCGAGGTGGCACAAGGTCGTCAGGTTCTAATGTAGGAGAGAGAGAGAGAGAGAGAGAGAGAGAGAGAGAGAGAGAGAGAGAGAGAGAGAGAGAGAGAGAGAGAGAGAGAGAGATGTCTAACTGCAAGATATTCCAAGTTAATCTTTAGTTTATAACCATGTAACTGAAAATGATGGAACAGGTTCTGAAGGATGTGGTCAACGCCAGAGAAACTCAGCAAGCCACGGTTTGAAAGTGAGAAAGCAAATAAAGCATGTATGATGGCTTGGTGTGATACTGGTAATATAGATTGTGAGGTGGATTACTATTGTAATCAATCTGGTCTGATAAACAGGGTGTGACTGCTGTTGTCACTACGCTGACAAAAACAAGGAAGAGCTGTGTGTTTTTATAGTGATTCAGCTGCATGAGCACACACGGGTGTTTCTATGTAAATGCACAGTGGATCTGACAGTAAATCTATTTCTTAACTCTAATTGTAGCTTGTCATTTCTTGAACAGAACAGCATTCGTGCCACACTGAAATTAAATCATACATAGCAACAACAGTACATACAATACACCAATTCACCGAAAATTGTGGAGATGGCTATTTTTTTCCTCGAGTAAAACTTTCAAAATGAACTAACCAACTCACTAACATCAATGTAGAATTGGAATAAAGATTGAATGTATACTTTAATGTATATATTGAAAAATTTATATTTAAATTTTTCGTTTTAATTGTTTACCATCCAACATTTTTCAGCATGCATTTCATTTGATCTGCTCAGCAAGCCCTCAGAAACTATATTACATCATAAAGTAGTCTATTCTTGCCTTTATGAGATTCACAAAAATTATCCACATCCTATGACTGATTTTACTGCTGCTTACATCCTGAAATGATGCCAATACAGTTTTTATTTTTGTGTATTTAACACTCGAATGGTAATGATGACTCAACGAGTTTAGTATAAACATTCTTTAACAGGATATAATTTTCATGAAGTGCTCTATTAAATGGCTGAAAAGGCCTATCAAAGATTTAGAAGTGAATATTTTCTCTCACGTGCAAATGGTTGAGTAAGACTATTTCATTGTATATTACTCATGTTTCTGTCATGACATTCATTTCACACGAGAGAAGACATTCAAACAATTCAGCCATGCTCATTACACAAGCACATACTGACATTATGATCTCTTTAAAACATCCTGACGATGTCTGGGAAAGTTTACAATAAAGATTTGTATGTAAAAACTCCAAGCTTACATATTTTAATGTTTAGTAAAATTAACACATATTAACCAGGGCAAGATTATTTTCATAGATTAACATATAAGATATTAAAATAGAACTTCAAAAAACTAAAATACATTTTTAAATTAGAATTGCCCCCAATTAACGGCGAAGGGTAATTCAATTTTAGACTTTTAAAATGTTAAAAGTCCTGCCTGAACCTAGTTTATGAATACATTTGCTTTAAGACGACGTTCAAATAAGAAAACAAAAATTAAAAATAAGAAAACTTGGCCCCACGTTATATTAGGTGGCCTTAACTGCTAAAAAAGATTAGTACAATGTACTTATTGTGTTCATATTGTTTTGAAAAACCCTTTTACTGATATTGAGATGGATACAGGAAAAGTTAGGGACAGGTGTGGTGGTGTGGGTGAGTTTAAGGGTAAAGTAAGGGACAGGTGTGGTGGTATGGGTAAGTTTAAGGGTAAAGTTAGGGACAGGTGTGGTGGTATGGGTAAGTTTAAGGGTAAAGTTAGGGACAGGTGTGGTGGTATGGGTGAGTTTAAGGGTAAAGTTAGGGACAGGTGTGGTGGTATGGGTAAGTTTAAGGGTAAAGTTAGGGACAGGTGTGGTGGTATGGGTGAGTTTAAGGGTAAAGTTAGGGACAGGTGTGGTGGTATGGGTAAGTTTAAGGGTAAAGTTAAGGACAGGTGTGGTGGTATGGGTGAGTTTAAGGGTAAAGTAAGGGACAGGTGTGGTGGTATGGGTAAGTTTAAGGGTAAAGTTAGGGACAGGTGTGGTGGTATGGGTGAGTTTAAGGGTAAAGTTAGGGACAGGTGTGGTGGTATGGGTAAGTTTAAGGGTAAAGTTAGGGACAGGTGTGGTGGTATGGGTGAGTTTAAGGGTAAAGTAAGGGACAGGTGTGGTGGTATGGGTGAGTTTAAGGGTAAAGTTAGGGACAGGTGTGGTGGTGTGGGTAAGTTTAAGGGTAAAGTTAAGGACAGGTGTGGTGGTATGGGTGAGTTTAGGGGTAAAGTTAAGGACAGGTGTGGTGGTATGGGTGAGTTTAGGGGTAAAGTTAAGGACAGGTGTGGTGGTATGGGTGAGTTTAAGGGTTAAGTTAAGGACAGGTGTGGTGGTATGGGTGAGTTTAAGGGTAAAGTAAGGGACAGGTGTGGTGGTATGGGTGAGTTTAAGGGTAAAGTTAGGGACAGGTGTGGTGGTATGGGTGAGTTTAAGGGTAAAGTTAGGGACAGGTGTGGTGGTATGGGTGAGTTTAAGGGTAAAGTTAGGGACAGGTGTGGTGGTATGGGTGAGTTTAAGGGTAAAGTTAGGAACAGGTGTGGTGGTATGGGTAAGTTTAAGGGTAAAGTTAGGGTCAGGTGTGGTGGTGTGGGTGAGTTTAAGGGTAAAGTTAGGGTCAGGTGTGGTGGTGTGGGTGAGTTTAAGGGTAAAGTTAGGGACAGGTGTGGTGGTATGGGTGAGTTTAAGGATAGAGTTAGGGACAGGTGTGGTGGTATGGGTGAGTTTAAGGGTAAAGTTAGGGTCAGGTGTGGTGGTGTGGGTGAGTTTAAGGGTAAAGTTAGGGACAGGTGTGGTGGTGTGGGTGAGTTTAAGGGTAAAGTTAGGGACAGGTGTGGTGGTATGGGTGAGTTTAAGGATAGAGTTAGGGACAGGTGTGGTGGTATGGGTGAGTTTAAGGATAGAGTTAGGGACAGGTGTGGTGGTGTGGGTGAGTTTAAGGGTAAAGTTAGGGACAGGTGTGGTGGTATGGGTGAGTTTAAGGATAGAGTTAGGGACAGGTGTGGTGGTGTGGGTGAGTTTAAGGGTAAAGTTAGGGACAGGTGTGGTGGTATGGGTGAGTTTAAGGGTAAAGTTAGGGACAGGTGTGGTGGTATGGGTGAGTTTAAGGGTAAAGTTAGGGACAGGTGTGGTGGTATGGGTGAGTTTAAGGGTAAAGTTAGGGACAGGTGTGGTGGTATGGGTGAGTTTAAGGGTAAAGTTATGGACAGGTGTGGTGGTATGGGTGAGTTTAAGAGTAAAGTTAGGGTCAGGTGTGGTGGTGTGGGTGAGTTTAAGGGTAAAGTTAGGGTCAGGTGTGGTGGTATGGGTGAGTTTAAGGGTAAAGTTAGGGACAGGTGTGGTGGTGTGGGTGAGTTTAAGGGTAAAGTTAGGGACAGGTGTGGTGGTATGGGTGAGTTTAAGGATAGAGTTAGGGACAGGTGTGGTGGTATGGGTGAGTTTAAGGGTAAAGTTAGGGTCAGGTGTGGTGGTGTGGGTGAGTTTAAGGGTAAAGTTAGGGACAGGTGTGGTGGTGTGGGTGAGTTTAAGGGTAAAGTTAGGGACAGGTGTGGTGGTATGGGTGAGTTTAAGGATAGAGTTAGGGACAGGTGTGGTGGTATGGGTGAGTTTAAGGATAGAGTTAGGGACAGGTGTGGTGGTATGGGTGAGTTTAAGGGTAAAGTTAGGGACAGGTGTGGTGGTATGGGTGAGTTTAAGGATAGAGTTAGGGACAGGTGTGGTGGTGTGGGTGAGTTTAAGGGTAAAGTTAGGGACAGGTGTGGTGGTATGGGTGAGTTTAAGGGTAAAGTTAGGGTCAGGTGTGGTGGTGTGGGTGAGTTTAAGGGTAAAGTTAGGGACAGGTGTGGTGGTATGGGTGAGTTTAAGGGTAAAGTTAGGGTCAGGTGTGGTGGTATGGGTGAGTTTAAGGATAGAGTTAGGGACAGGTGTGGTGGTATGGGTAAGTTTAAGGGTAAAGTTAAGGACAGGTGTGGTGGTATGGGTAAGTTTGAGGTTAAGTTAGGGACAGGTGTGGTGGTATGGGTGAGTTTAAGGGTAAAGTTAGGGACAGGTGTGGTGGTATGGGTGAGTTTAAGGATAGAGTTAGGGACAGGTGTGGTGGTATGGGTAAGTTTAAGGGTAAAGTTAAGGACAGGTGTGGTGGTATGGGTAAGTTTGAGGTTAAGTTAGGGACAGGTGTGGTGGTGTGGGTGAGTTTAAGGGTAAAGTTAGGGACAGGTGTGGTGGTATGGGTGAGTTTAAGGATAGAGTTAGGGACAGGTGTGGTGGTATGGGTAAGTTTAAGGGTAAAGTTAAGGACAGGTGTGGTGGTATGGGTAAGTTTGAGGTTAAGTTAGGGACAGGTGTGGTGGTATGGGTGAGTTTAAGGGTAAAGTTAGGGACAGGTGTGGTGGTATGGGTGAGTTTAAGGGTAAAGTTAGGGACAGGTGTGGTGGTATGGGTGAGTTTAAGGGTAAAGTAAGGGACAGGTGTGGTGGTATGGGTGAGTTTAAGGGTAAAGTTAGGGACAGGTGTGGTGGTATGGGTGAGTTTAAGGGTAAAGTTAGGGACAGGTGTGGTGGTATGGGTGAGTTTAAGGGTAAAGTTAGGGACAGGTGTGGTGGTATAGGTGAGTTTAAGGGTAAAGTAAGGGACAGGTGTGGTGGTATGGGTGAGTTTAAGGGTAAAGTTAGGGACAGGTGTGGTGGTATGGGTGAGTTTAAGGGTAAAGTTAGGGACAGGTGTGGTGGTATGGGTGAGTTTAAGGGTAAAGTTAGGGACAGGTGTGGTGGTATGGGTAAGTTTAAGGGTAAAGTAAGGGACAGGTGTGGTGGTACGGGTAAGTTTAAGGGTAAAGTTAGGGACAGGTGTGGTGGTATGGGTGAGTTTAAGGGTAAAGTAAGGGACAGGTGTGGTGGTACGGGTAAGTTTAAGGGTAAAGTTAGGGACAGGTGTGGTGGTATGGGTGAGTTTAAGGGTAAAGTTAGGGACAGGTGTGGTGGTATGGGTGAGTTTAAGGGTAAAGTAAGGGACAGGTGTGGTGGTATGGGTGAGTTTAAGGGTAAAGTTAGGGACAGGTGTGGTGGTATGGGTGAGTTTAAGGGTAAAGTTAGGGACAGGTGTGGTGGTATGGGTGAGTTTAAGGGTAAAGTTAGGGACAGGTGTGGTGGTATGGGTGAGTTTAAGGGTAAAGTTAGGGACAGGTGTGGTGGTATGGGTGAGTTTAAGGGTAAAGTTAGGGACAGGTGTGGTGGTGTGGGTGAGTTTAAGGATAGAGTTAGGGACAGGTGTGGTGGTGTGGGTGAGTTTAAGGGTAAAGTTAAGGACAGGTGTGGTGGTGTGGGTGAGTTTAAGGGTAAAGTTAAGGACAGGTGTGGTGGTGTGGGTGAGTTTAAGGGTAAAGTTAAGGACAGGTGTGGTGGTATGGGTAAGTTTGAGGTTAAGTTAGGGACAGGTGTGGTGGTATGGGTGAGTTTAAGGGTAAAGTTAGCAGGGTTTTTCCTACATTGAAATTTTTTTGGCGGCCGCCAAAACAATTTTTTGTCCCGCCAAAGCTTTATTTGATGAGTTATTGTGATTTATGAATGATGTAGAATAGATGCTGCGCTTGTAGGTGAGTGACAGAGAGAACGATCAGTGAGCTCCTCCCCCGCTCGCGCTCTCTCTGTCTTCAAAATAAGCATTCTTAGCTTTCTAATATTTCACATATTACGTTAATCAAAATCAAAAGGTCGGAAGACCGAATCCATGTTGCACGTGGCGCTATCAGACGATATTTTCCTTTAATTACCGCTGGGTGTGAAATGCGCTCAAAAAACATTGACTGATTCTCTGACCAGCTGACATAAAGCATACTTTAAATAAACGGGAAACAAATCCTATCCGGTTATGAAGCGTTTTCTGTGTGTTGACAAATCTTTCGCGATGTTCTAACAGACGGGATTCACACAGCGCGTCTGCTAATGTCCGATTCGCCACCTAATGACTCCTTTGAACCGAATCATTTTAACGACTGGTTAGAACAACTGATCTGTCCAACACTGAACTAACGAATCAGTTGAATCGTTTACCCAGAACACATCTGAAGAGGACAAGTGTGCTTACACAATTTATCAAGAGTGGGTGTAAGAGTTAGTTGTAATTATTCACAGTCTTTCAGCTTATTTATGTTCATAATGTGTAGCAAAATAAATAGCCTATAAATCACTTAGTTTAGACTGGAGTGAGGTGAACCCAGAACAAAGTTGTTATTAGCTAGCTGATCATTTTATGAAATTATATATGGCAGAAAATTAGGCTATTTGTTCATTTTTTAATATTGATATGATTATATACCAAAACAATTATCAGTGTAAAAATAAATAAATAGTGTAAAAATGAGGAACAAAAACAAACATCAAGGTATCCCACATGAAAAAATACTATATTATAGTATATTATAGTATTTACTACACTTTGTTAATTTACTGTAGTATATTTACTATAGTACGGTTCAAAAACACTATAGTATTTACTAGAGTATTTTTACTATAATATACTACAGTATTTTTTCATGTGGGATCAAAATAAGATTAGCAAAAGTTACAAACTTTCTTTGAATTTATTTAAAATATATTGTCAGTATTGCGCTTGCAGATCACGTGGGTAGGGTACTTCTTTACTGTGCGTGCGTGTGTGTGTATGGATGACCATGTCTGTCAGCCACCACCGAAGACCATTTTTGACCCAGGAAAAACCCTGAGTTAGGGACAGGTGTGGTGGTATGGGTGAGTTTAAGGGTAAAGTTAGGCACAGGTGTGGTGGTATGGGTGAGTTTAAGGGTAAAGTTAGGCACAGGTGTGGTGGTATGGGTGAGTTTAAGGGTAAAGTTAGGCACAGGTGTGGTGGTATGGGTGAGTTTAAGGGTAAAGTTAGGGACAGGTGTGGTGGTATGGGTGAGTTTAAGGGTAAAGTTAGGCACAGGTGTGGTGGTATGGGTGAGTTTAAGGGTAAAGTTAGGCACAGGTGTGGTGGTATGGGTGAGTTTAAGGGTAAAGTTAGGGACAGGTGTGGTGGTATGGGTGAGTTTAAGGGTAAAGTTAGGCACAGGTGTGGTGGTATGGGTGAGTTTAAGGGTAAAGTTAGGCACAGGTGTGGTGGTATGGGTGAGTTTAAGGGTAAAGTTAGGGACAGGTGTGGTGGTATGGGTGAGTTTAAGGGTAAAGTTAGGGACAGGTGTGGTGGTATGGGTGAGTTTAAGGGTAAAGTTAGGGACAGGTGTGGTGGTATGGGTGAGTTTAAGGGTAAAGTTAAGGACAGGTGTGGTGGTATGGGTGAGTTTAAGGGTAAAGTTAGGGACAGGTGTGGTGGTATGGGTGAGTTTAAGGGTAAAGTTAGGGACAGGTGTGGTGGTATGGGTGAGTTTAAGGGTAAAGTTAAGGACAGGTGTGGTGGTATGGGTGAGTTTAAGGGTAAAGTTAGGGACAGGTGTGGTGGTATGGGTGAGTTTAAGGGTAAAGTTAGGGACAGGTGTGGTGGTATGGGTGAGTTTAAGGGTAAAGTTAGGGACAGGTGTGGTGGTATGGGTGAGTTTAAGGGTAAAGTTAAGGACAGGTGTGGTGGTATGGGTGAGTTTAAGGGTAAAGTAAGGGACAGGTGTGGTGGTATGGGTGAGTTTAAGGGTAAAGTTAGGGACAGGTGTGGTGGTATGGGTAAGTTTAAGGGTAAAGTTAGGGACAGGTGTGGTGGTATGGGTGAGTTTAAGGGTAAAGTTAGGGACAGGTGTGGTGGTATGGGTGAGTTTAAGGGTAAAGTTAAGGACAGGTGTGGTGGTATGGGTGAGTTTAAGGATAGAGTTAGGGACAGGTGTGGTGGTATGGGTGAGTTTAAGGGTAAAGTTAGGGACAGGTGTGGTGGTATGGGTGAGTTTAAGGGTAAAGTTAAGGACAGGTGTGGTGGTATGGGTGAGTTTAAGGGTAAAGTTAGGGACAGGTGTGGTGGTATGGGTGAGTTTAAGGGTAAAGTTAGGGACAGGTGTGGTGGTGTGGGTAAGTTTAAGGGTAAAGTTAGGGACAGGTGTGGTGGTATGGGTGAGTTTAAGGGTAAAGTTAGGGACAGGTGTGGTGGTATGGGTAAGTTTAAGGGTAAAGTTAGGGACAGGTGTGGTGGTGTGGGTGAGTTTAAGGGTAAAGTTAGGGACAGGTGTGGTGGTATGGGTGAGTTTAAGGGTAAAGTTAGGGACAGGTGTGGTGGTATGGGTGAGTTTAAGGGTAAAGTTAAGGACAGGTGTGGTGGTATGGGTGAGTTTAAGGGTAAAGTTAAGGACAGGTGTGGTGGTATGGGTGAGTTTAAGGGTAAAGTTAAGGACAGGTGTGGTGGTATGGGTGAGTTTAAGGGTAAAGTTAAGGACAGGTGTGGTGGTATGGGTGAGTTTAAGGGTAAAGTTAGGGACAGGTGTGGTGGTATGGGTGAGTTTAAGGGTAAAGTTAGGGACAGGTGTGGTGGTATGGGTGAGTTTAAGGGTAAAGTTAGGGACAGGTGTGGTGGTATGGGTGAGTTTAAGGGTAAAGTTAAGGACAGGTGTGGTGGTATGGGTGAGTTTAAGGGTAAAGTTAAGGACAGGTGTGGTGGTATGGGTGAGTTTAAGGGTAAAGTTAAGGACAGGTGTGGTGGTATGGGTGAGTTTAAGGGTAAAGTTAAGGACAGGTGTGGTGGTATGGGTAAGTTTAAGGGTAAAGTTAGGGACAGGTGTGGTGGTATGGGTGAGTTTAAGGGTAAAGTTAGGGACAGGTGTGGTGGTATGGGTGAGTTTAAGGGTAAAGTTAGGGACAGGTGTGGTGGTATGGGTGAGTTTAAGGGTAAAGTTAAGGACAGGTGTGGTGGTATGGGTGAGTTTAAGGGTAAAGTTAGGGACAGGTGTGGTGGTATGGGTGAGTTTAAGGGTAAAGTTAGGGACAGGTGTGGTGGTATGGGTGAGTTTAAGGGTAAAGTTAGGGACAGGTGTGGTGGTATGGGTGAGTTTAAGGGTAAAGTTAAGGACAGGTGTGGTGGTATGGGTGAGTTTAAGGGTAAAGTAAGGGACAGGTGTGGTGGTATGGGTGAGTTTAAGGGTAAAGTTAGGGACAGGTGTGGTGGTATGGGTAAGTTTAAGGGTAAAGTTAGGGACAGGTGTGGTGGTATGGGTGAGTTTAAGGGTAAAGTTAGGGACAGGTGTGGTGGTATGGGTGAGTTTAAGGGTAAAGTTAAGGACAGGTGTGGTGGTATGGGTGAGTTTAAGGATAGAGTTAGGGACAGGTGTGGTGGTATGGGTGAGTTTAAGGGTAAAGTTAGGGACAGGTGTGGTGGTATGGGTGAGTTTAAGGGTAAAGTTAAGGACAGGTGTGGTGGTATGGGTGAGTTTAAGGGTAAAGTTAGGGACAGGTGTGGTGGTATGGGTGAGTTTAAGGGTAAAGTTAGGGACAGGTGTGGTGGTGTGGGTAAGTTTAAGGGTAAAGTTAGGGACAGGTGTGGTGGTATGGGTGAGTTTAAGGGTAAAGTTAGGGACAGGTGTGGTGGTATGGGTAAGTTTAAGGGTAAAGTTAGGGACAGGTGTGGTGGTGTGGGTGAGTTTAAGGGTAAAGTTAGGGACAGGTGTGGTGGTATGGGTGAGTTTAAGGGTAAAGTTAGGGACAGGTGTGGTGGTATGGGTGAGTTTAAGGGTAAAGTTAAGGACAGGTGTGGTGGTATGGGTGAGTTTAAGGGTAAAGTTAAGGACAGGTGTGGTGGTATGGGTGAGTTTAAGGGTAAAGTTAAGGACAGGTGTGGTGGTATGGGTGAGTTTAAGGGTAAAGTTAAGGACAGGTGTGGTGGTATGGGTGAGTTTAAGGGTAAAGTTAGGGACAGGTGTGGTGGTATGGGTGAGTTTAAGGGTAAAGTTAGGGACAGGTGTGGTGGTATGGGTGAGTTTAAGGGTAAAGTTAGGGACAGGTGTGGTGGTATGGGTGAGTTTAAGGGTAAAGTTAAGGACAGGTGTGGTGGTATGGGTGAGTTTAAGGGTAAAGTTAAGGACAGGTGTGGTGGTATGGGTGAGTTTAAGGGTAAAGTTAAGGACAGGTGTGGTGGTATGGGTGAGTTTAAGGGTAAAGTTAAGGACAGGTGTGGTGGTATGGGTGAGTTTAAGGGTAAAGTTAGGGACAGGTGTGGTGGTATGGGTGAGTTTAAGGGTAAAGTTAGGGACAGGTGTGGTGGTATGGGTGAGTTTAAGGGTAAAGTTAGGGACAGGTGTGGTGGTATGGGTGAGTTTAAGGGTAAAGTTAAGGACAGGTGTGGTGGTATGGGTGAGTTTAAGGGTAAAGTTAAGGACAGGTGTGGTGGTATGGGTGAGTTTAAGGGTAAAGTTAAGGACAGGTGTGGTGGTATGGGTGAGTTTAAGGGTAAAGTTAGGGACAGGTGTGGTGGTATGGGTGAGTTTAAGGGTAAAGTTAGGGACAGGTGTGGTGGTATGGGTGAGTTTAAGGGTAAAGTTAGGGACAGGTGTGGTGGTATGGGTGAGTTTAAGGGTAAAGTTAAGGACAGGTGTGGTGGTATGGGTGAGTTTAAGGGTAAAGTTAGGGTCAGGTGTGGTGGTATGGGTGAGTTTAAGGGTAAAGTTAAGGACAGGTGTGGTGGTATGGGTGAGTTTAAGGGTAAAGTTAAGGACAGGTGTGGTGGTATGGGTAAGTTTAAGGGTAAAGTTAGGGACAGGTGTGGTGGTATGGGTGAGTTTAAGGGTAAAGTTAAGGACAGGTGTGGTGGTATGGGTGAGTTTAAGGGTAAAGTTAGGGACAGGTGTGGTGGTATGGGTAAGTTTAAGGGTAAAGTTAGGGACAGGTGTGGTGGTATGGGTAAGTTTAAGGGTAGGGTTAGGTGTAAGTGTCAACAGAGTAATTATAAATGTAACTACAGAAATTAATTACAGATGTAATTACATGATGGTATTTTTTAAGTACAATGTAAGAACAAGTATGTCCACAATAAGTGCATTGTATCAAATTATTAATTTAAATGTTAGTACATAGTAGTTAAGGCCACCTAATATAAAGTGGGTCCGAAAGCTTCAATTGAAAGTCTAATTAAAAATAAAAAAAATAAAAACTATAACTAAACTATAACAATTTTAGTTCAGGGTTGGCCTCTCTTACCTTATTGGAAAGGCTAAACACTCGCACCTCTGCATACTCCATTTTCAGAATGGTGTTTTCGATTAGAAACTTGCTGCACAGGTCACTGTAGTAGGAAGAGCGCATGGGGTCCACTTCCTGTGAGAGCCAGAAAAAGACCAAGTTCACGGCTTAAAAAGGCAGACATCACGATTAGGGTACAACGGGGCTAAGGGCGTCCCGTGGCAAAAATGCACCTTTGATTTAAATTTTCCTCTAAACCACTAGATGACACAACTTACCGTAGCACTTTACCAAACATCCGCTTTCGATGATAAACGTGGCTGATTCTCGATGTGATCGTGGACAGCACGCTAATTTGATCTAATATTTGATGTTTTTTTTTTTTTATGTTGCAGGTTTAAAGGATTCGTTCACTTCAAAATGACAATTTCCTAACCACCATCTCATCCATGATGTTCATGTCTTTCTTTCTACAGTCGAAAAGAAATTACGTTTTTGAGGGAAACATTCCAGGATCTTTCTCCACATAATGGACTTCAATTGCAACCCACGGGTTGAAGGTCCAAATCAATGCAGTTTCAAAGGGCTTCGAATGGCTCAACGCGATCCCAGACGAGGAATAGGGTCTTATCTAGCGAAACAATCAGTCATTTTCAAGAAAAAACTTAAAATTTATATACTTTTTTATCACAAATGCTCGACTTCGGTGTTGTGCTTCTTCATGACGTCATCACGTCGGAAAGGTCACACCCGTGATGTAGGTGGAACTACCGACCCAGTGCCGAAAACTTCATCTCATGTTCTCCTCCAACTATAAAATCATCTGACATTGTTGTTTTACCTTTATTTGTGTAAAGGGTGTTTGATTTAGTCTTTTGCACATTCGTTTTAACACTGGGTCTGTTAGCATTTGTGGTGAAAAAGTATATGTTTATGTTTTTTGAATATGACCAATGGTTTGGCTAGATAAGACCCTATTCCTCATCTGGGATCGTGCAGAGCCTCTGAAGCCCTTCGAAACTTCATTGATTTGGACCTTCAACCCATTGGTTGTGCAAATGAAGTTCAATCCTGGAATGTTTTCCTCAAAAAACTTAAGTTCTTTTCGACTGAAGAAAGAAAGACATGAACATCTTGGATGAGAAAATCATCAGGAAATTTTCATTTTGAAGTGAATTAATCCTTTAGGAAGCAAATGAGAATCACTGAAGTTATTGAATATATTTTGAGACAAATGTCTTCTAATGATTTTCAGTTGTGTTCAATAACTGAAGAATATGTAAAAGTATGGTATTTGGGTCAAAAGGCATCCTCGCCAGATTTTTAAACAAAATAAACCACTTTTATGAATAATTTTCACACAAAATCTGTTGCTCCATCAATGTTCAATACAAACATATATTTTTTCTGCAATCATACACTATGGGAGATGTGAAAAGCACATTTCTCTTAAGGTGTGCCTTTAGCCCTGTTGTACCCTTCTAACACAAAAAGTGTTCAACTCTGCACATAATTTCTACCACAGGCTCATGACGGACACATTAGTGGAGTATAAACCAGGTCCTGAGATTTTAAACGGCATTGCTTGTTTCCAGGAAGCTAATGTAAATAATTGCATAAATTATGTATTGTTTGTTCCTCATTATTTCCTGTTGACAAAGCATGTCTTATTGTTGAGGGTGCAGTGTGTTCTCACTCTGAGGGTTTGAAAGTGTGCCAAAGTCTCTTTCTCGTGGCCTAGAGGATCCAGAGCTCTCATGAGGAGGATGATTGTCAGCAGACACCCTGAAACACACACAATCCTTTTGTCAAAGAACATCCAGGAAATACAAATGCAATGTGAAGAATGCATGTACAACACACACCCATGTGACACACACACACACACACACACAAACTTACATTTGTTCTGAGGTTCGAGCTCCAGCAGCTGATTGCAGGACTGAAGCTCAGCCTGTAGCACTGAACCTTTCTCCACCGACAGCTCACTCCTGCAACACACACACACACACACGTGTTGGGTTTTTGTGTTTTATGGGGACTTTCCATAGACATACTGACTTTTATACTGTACAAACTGTATATTCTATACCCTACCCCTAAACCTGCCCATCACAGAAAACTTTCTGCATTTTTACATTTTCAAAAAACATAATTTCTTATGATTTATAAGTGGTTTTCCTCATAGGGATCCAAAATGTGTCCCCATAAAAATTCAGGACATTTGGTCCTCATAACGTACCTTTTACCTGAAACACTCACACACACTCACACACACTCACACACACTCACACACACTCACACACACTCACACACACACACACTCACTCACACTGTAATTAAATAAAGAGAGGCAGTTGATGTGTAATAAACACACACATTATAACAGTTTCATTCTAACTGAAAACGAAATCCCATCCTAAAGACATGTCAGCAAACCTGAATCTGTCAAATGATTGAGAGGCAGAGGGCGGCTGACAGAGCACTGGGCTGTGATTTCTCAGGGATTTCTGCCAGTTAGTTGTGTCACGTTATGCGTCATGTTCCAAAAACAAATTACTTGTAACTTTATCAAAGCTCAACAAAAAATTGACCCATGAGCAAAACACGAATGAGAAGGACATTGGAGCTGTTAAACGTGTAAGATTAGTGTTATAATATTTAATTATTGCAGATTTGCAGTGTTTGGTTTTCCTGTGTTTTGATAAATACAGAATGTTTTAATTAAGTTTGAATTAAACACTAAAATAAAACACACACAATTTTAATCTTATGAAGCTAGCTTTTCACCTTCAGATCTGGGAGATGAAGGGTTTAGTTGGCAAAAAAATTATAATAATTAACATCCTTCCCTTGGGTCATTTTGACCCGAAACTCATTTTTAAAAAATGAGTGTTCATTGGAGTGGTCCAAGACCCTTGGACTTTTGTACCAAGAATACACACACACACACACACAAATTGACTGGATTCGAGGAGTTTAAAAAGTAACAAATCCTTCCCTCTTGACCCCTTAGGAATTACCCCCTTCAGTACACAAAGTAAAACCTAAAAATGCTCAAAATTCTAACTAAAAATACATGACCAAATAATAATTTTATAATGTCCAAATGTGTATCTGAATGCACAATGAAATACTGACTTTAGGACCCAGCGGAACAGCTCATCCGCTCCATGTAGAGCTATAAGGCCATCTAGTGGCAAGAGTCGGGAAATATCATCCTATATTATTTGTTTTCCACAAGAGGTCGGCAGAGACACCCAAATTGACCCCATGTGAGATATTTTGAGCTGGTTATTGCATGTATTAGAGTCAAAGAATGTGAAGAGTGTGTTTTAATTACATTATTTATTGATAAAAACTAGTCATTTACAAGGTAAATCAAATAAAACATAATAAATAAATCTCCAAAAAACTGCATAAAAATATAATTAAATCATATAAGCTTTCTGGATTAAAAAAAAAAAATAATTTTAGGGCTTTGGGTCATTTTGACCTGAGAGGAAAGGGTTTGTTACAGGATGCGAGTGAGGGATGAAGGTTAGAAACACACAAACACACAGCAGTACCTGAAAAGTTCCTGATCAGTGGCAGAGTCTCTGCACCAGCTTTCAGCAGAGCCTAAAACATGACAGAGATGTTCACACACGCGCGCTCTGTCTATCTTCATCCGTCTCTCTTCAATAAATACAAAACCATGCTCTTCTTCAACTTCCTGCAAACAATCCATCGTGCACACACATACGCTCACCTGTGTAGAGAGCACAGTCTCTGTGTGTGTGTTTCTCCGTCCAGTGGACCGTCAGGTTGTGTTCATTGCTCATGTCAGTGATGGAGCCGGGAGGAAGATCACACAGCTGACAGAAACCGTTAAGGGCTTGTGTATGAAAGCTATAGCTCAAGTGCTTCACAAACAAAGGAAGAGCGTATTATATGGAAAAGAGCATCTGGGACATTCCTCTAAATTTCTCTTTTTGTGTTTTACCAAAGAAAGTCAACGAAAAAGTGATCTCAGCTATGGCCCTCGAGGTCTAAATCAAACACACATGCACATGCTAATCAAGGTCTTCAGATTACTAGAAAGCAACAGACAAGTAAGTTTGATCAAGGAGAGTCTTGATTTTGTTTTTGGGCTCTACTAAAATAGGTTTTAATGCTTGAATGTTAAAAAAAAACACACATTATCTGTCCCATATTGTCCATTGTTGCAGCTCCTCTCTTCCCAGTCTGTCAGTAACGCTCTGTTTAGTTCCAGTCTCTATTAAGCCGCTCCCTCTGAAAGCACATTGTGCTCTGATTGGTCAGTTGGATCAGCGTATCAAGCACTTTGAGTGTGTTTGGGATATGTTCCATCCCTTACAATAACCTTGAGTTTCAACACACTACTAACTAACTCAACCAGGGGCCTATACCATGAAGCCGGTTTAGCTGGCTAGCCAGATATGTTTAAGCTTAGTTTGTGCCAATCCTGGGTTTTAGGTACCATTAAAGTGGTTTGGCTTTTAGCAGTGTTCATCGCCATAGTAACTTACGCTCCACAGCTAACCTGCTCCAGGGCAGGTTATGTTCTAGATAATAGATCTCAAACTGAAATTGGACCAATCAGCTGTGAGCAAAGTGACACGCCTCTGATGCAATGAAGTCACTCCCCCTGTTTCTACTCCAAATGAAAGGTCACTACATAGCAAATGGTTTTTAAAGACTAAAGTGTCTGGCTTTTAACAATGCTTATTTATAATAATAAAAATGTTGATTGACTTAGATATCATTTAAGTAATTATTATACCCTTAATCAATTACACGTGTATAATTTTAGTTAATCAATCATTAATAGGCACATAGTTAAAATTAATATAAACAGCCTATATAAAAGGTCATACAAATAAGCTTTAAAATCAATAAATAAAGCTATAAAAATGACTACATGTGAGTTTAAATGTTCAATTCTCTCTATATATCAACTAAACTAACGTCATAACTTTTAATTGCACTGACTAAGTAAGATTTTTCTTAAAGTTTTTTTTTTTCTTTTCTTCTTCCTGTGTAAATTTGTTTAAATTCTTAATATTTTCAATCATGTAATATTCTGCAGAACAGAGAAATGAATCTCGCTGCTTCTCTCGCGAGAAGTGAATCTCAGTTTCACTGATCCACAGCGTGTGATTGGCTGTTCACTGCTGATGTCACAGCTAAACTCCTAAACTCAGGATCAAAGACTGAGTTGACAGAGAAAGCTGATGATCAGCATCATGGGACCAACAAAGCCTGAATCGATTGGTTTGGTTTTGTCAACTCGAAACTAATCCTGTAACCCTGAGTTTGTTAAACTACCATCATGGTACAGGCCCCTGACCCGCCCCTTTATTTTGTGTATGCCTTGGGTGGGAATTATTTAAATGAGTAATATTGTGACGTGCTCCCTTTGCTGTGATTTTGTGCTTTGTAACTTTGCTCAAAAACCAACATTACACACTAAAGACAGTCGAAGATGTAAAAAAGCATAACAGGTCCTCTTTAAAAGCAGGAATGGCACTGAAGTGAAGGATACCCAGACAGGACTGTGACGGAAACGCGGATGGACGCTTCTCCACTCCACCTGCTGAGGCTGCCCGTCCAACACCAACATCAGACCCTCTGACAGCGCCTGAGAGAGAGAGAGAGAGAGAGAGAGAGAGAGAGAGAGAGAGAGAGAGAGAGAGAGAGAGAGAGAGAGAGAGAGAGAGAGAGAGAGAGAGAGAGAGAGAGAGAGAGAGAGACTCATTCACTCATGTGGTGGTTTAATAGCGCTGTTGAATTGCTCGCAGGAGTCACTTACTTGAACAGGTTTGGAGAAGGCGACAGACACCCTCTCGCCCTCCCGGCTGGCATACACACAACTGATCATCTCCTCTCGCTCCGCTACACACACAGACACACAGCAGGGGTGAGCAGACTCTTCACATCAAATGTGCAGTAAACACACACACACACACACACTCACACACACACACACACTCACACACACTCACACACTCACACACTCACACACTCACACACACTCACACACTCACACACTCACACACTCACACACTCACACACACACACACTCACCTCGGCCCAGCAGCCAGCGGTAGTAGAACCAGGCGCTCTGATCGTTGGGGTCGGTGAAGAAGGCATTATGGGCCAACTCATATTCTAGAGAAATAAAGACAGAAAATCGAAATCTTATTACATGGCTCACTGAAACACACGCATGTAATTGTATAGCGCTTTCACAATGCATATCGTTTAAAAAAGCAGCTTCACAGAAAATGCATGCGTTTGACTGGTCAAATATTTTTGTTAGCAAAGCATCCTAGATGCTTGATTCTGATTGGCTGACAGATATTCTGAAGTGTTGGTTATTTCTGCACAGATATAAGGTAGTTCCAGGTCTTGACCATATTATTGTTACTACTAAGAGACAAACTTAGTATACAGTCTTCTCACATAATAAACATATTCATACATTTCAACTCAATTATTTATTTTCCAATTATTAATTTTTTGATGCAGCGGTGCAATACGCATTATAAATGTAGAGTGAAACTCAGTGTCCAGGTTTATTTTGTCATGATGACTGTACATCATCTCTTTCATACATCAAAACATCTTTAAATAAGACCATCTTTTCATTTTAACCTTTCATTGCCTACTGTAATTTTAGAAATGTCCTTGTGATTGCATTAATAAATAAGTTACCTTTAATTTACTGAGAATGCTTTCTTCTGTGTAAGAATTTATAAATAATATGTTTTGTATTGTTTTCATTTTTAATAAACAGAACATTCAAGCTAACTATAAGAAAGAATGGGATCAGAAAATGATGCAGGCCAGTAGAAAAGTTTGGGGTCAATATGGTTTGTTTTTTAAAAGAAATGAATGCATTTATTTAGCAATGCATTAAATTGATTGATTCATTGACAAAATATTTCAAATACATTCTATTCTTTTTTACTTCCACCAAAGAATCTTGGAAAAAGAAGCATCATGGTCACATCTAAAATGTTAAACAGCAAAAACAGAGATGATTTCTTGAGCATCATATCAGAATGATTTCTGAAGGATCATGTGGCACTGAAGACTGGAGAAATTATGCTGAAAATTCAGCTTTGATCACATGAATATATTACATTTTAAAATATAACATAAAATAGCTATTTCACAATTTTGCTGTTTTACGCTATGTCTCATCAAATAAATGCAGCCTTGGTGAGCAGAAGAGACTTCTTTCTACATTAAAGATCTTACCGACCCCAAATCTTTTAATTGGGGCTGTTCGATTCTGATTTCTTTTGGAATAGAACAGCCCTAATTAATAGATTTGGGGTCGGTAAGATTTTTAATGTTTTCGATTCTTGTTATTTTTTAACAAAAGATTGAAGGAACCTATAGTCCCTGAGTGACCACAGGATATAAGGATGTTGAAAGTATCCTTCTCTGAAGCTTTATTTGTAAAATGAAGATACATTTCAATAACTTGGATGCCCCCAATTATGGATGCCCCTGAAATGACCCATAGCCCAGCAGTAAATGCGATTTAATAAATAAATAGGATAGCATATTATTCAAGGATGTGCATTTATTGCATGGTTAAGACTGCCTTACAAAAGGCAGTAAAAACTAGTTATTGATATTTTTGGGACATTCAAGACCTCCTTTATCATGTGGATAAGTATCTAGAGTCAATTCCGTTGTTTTATTGAGAAAATAATGGGTTGTCTTAACTGTAACATCCAAAAGCCCAGGAGAAACCAAAGCAGAACACTGTAACACCAGTTACTGCCCTTTGCCTTTGTTTTAGACCGCTCAAATTGAGTTTGGATACTCTGCTATTGTTTAGCTTTTGTTTAAAAGTTACTGTGTCAGCCTGAAGTTACGGTATTCTGCCTTTGTTTTACAGTCCATTAAAGTTGTACTGTCGTACTGTGTGCCTTGGGTGCAAAATGTACTGAACTTGTCCAAGATGCAGGATCACAAAAGGAAACAATGACAACAAACACCCATTAACTTAAGGGATAGGTAAAAATCTGCAATATGCGTTCACATTTGGCTTTATTTGAATGTTTCAGCGTGGCATACCATAAAACGAAGTTGTTACAAATACGTTCTAGTGAAGCCATTACACGATGACGCAAAATAACCACTGAATTGTTATTTTTTAACTGGTTAATTGAAACGAACGGTCCGAAAGAACTGTTTAAAACTTGACTCTTCTGTAGTTACATCGTGTACTAAGACCGACAGAAAATCAAGGAACGTACCATGAGTGCAGCGGCGCAATGATATTACGCAGCGCCTGGAAATAGGCTAACTTCCGTCAACATAACCAAAGTGACAACCTGCTTACACAGAGAGCATGCTGGGGACTATTTTCAGGGGCTGTGTAATATCATTGCACCACTGCACCCATGGTACAACAGCAAAGTTCCCTGATCATTAGTGTTGTCACGATACTGGAATTTCTAACTTCGATACAATACCTAAAAAAGTATCGATATTCGATACCATTTTCGATACCACAGGGAAAAAAACGCTTATATACTGTCAAATAGATATTTTTAATAGAACTAATTTATTTGTCCGTCTATTGAAAGTCTAGGCAATTAAAAATTTCTTCAAAAAAGATCACTTTATGTGATAAAGCTTTTAAGCTTTTTATATAAACGTTGATCAATTACCATTACAATTATCTCACAAATATTTGCTAACTAATTGTGTTGCAATAGCTTCCATAAAGCACAAGGAAGCTTGATTTCAAATTTAATTTAAAAAGACGAGTAAACAGTAATAAAATAAGAACAAATAAACAAATTACAAACAACAGCACAAATAAATTAGACTGCAGAGGCCCGTTGCACAAAAGTAGAATTAAGACATCCAGGATAAATGACTGAGCTGAGCTCAATGAAGCCAAAACAAGTGTGTCCAGGCTTAATTGGTTGCACAAAGACCAAGCCAGGATGAGCAGACACGGATTCATCAAGCCAGGTTAAACCAATCTTGGATAGGTGCGCACTCACGGCTCACTCAAATAGACCCGCAACCGATCACAGATTCACTGATTCACCATGGCAACTAGAGCGACGTACTTTTCCCCGTTGGAGGCACAAATCCTCATGGAGGCATACAAGGAGGTAAAATACATAATTAAGAAGAAAGGCAACACCGCCACAGTGATAAAGCAAAGAGAAAAAGCATGGCAAAGTATTGCAGACCTCCTGAATGCGTAAGTAGTGCACAATTACACACTCACCGCTCCGCTGAAACATCACAATTACAATCCAAATAGTTAATTCACATCTCCAAAAATGCAGTTGTACACTGATTATGAAACAGTTGAATTTTTAATTGAAATGGACAACAGATATGAGTGAAATTGTGTAAAGTAACTCCATCACACTGTATAAGGCTTTGATAAATTATCAAAGGCTTACATAATTACTACGCTCACTAGTACAGCTGAATCTAAGCCGTTGTACTCTGCTTCTTATGCTGTCCACCGAATTTTTTATTTATTTATTTTTTTTTATTTGGCCTTATGATGTTTGTGCTGTATACTGCTGTTTGTGCAGACAAGCGGTGTGTGTTTTATATATATATATATATAAAACACACACCGCTTGTATGTATGTATGTATGTATGTATGTATGTATGTATGTATGTATGTATGTATGCATGTATGTATGTATGCATGTATATATATAATATATATATATATATATATATATATATATATCTTTGAATGTGTATTTATCCTTTTGTTTTATAATCCTTTTGTTGTATTGTTGAGTCACTGTGTGACTTCAGTTTCGAAAGGAGCTGATGGTTTACCTGCTTTGTTTTATCCTTATTCAATAAAGGAACCTAATGTTACACTTTGTGTTTTTATATTTAGCCTATATGGAATGTGTATTTTATACGACCGAGTATTAGGGCCACACTGAGGAAGAAGGAAAAAGTCATACATTTATGAGGCTGGTTCTTTCTGCGGAAAAGATGCATATTCTTTTTACAGTCCTGATAGGCTACTTATGACAATGTGACACTGATGTGCCAAAATGTCCTTGTTTGTGAAACCATACTGAAGAACAATTCCACGAAATGCCCCACAGCTGTCCTTTTAACAACCGTCTTCCTCTAAAACAACGGGTTACAATATTATGTCTTAATTTATCGAAGTCTGTGACTTCTTTTTTTTCCTCTGTGGCCCTAATATTCTATCATTTTTATATATAGCCTTATAGTCTATGGGAAACCGTAAATTATCTAATGATAGCAACATCATCTAAAAATCATAATTTATCCAAAATTATTGAAATTATGATCACAAACGTTTAAATAATGACAGTGGGTCTAGTTAAATGTGATAATGTATAGTGGGCAGTGGAATAACTATTGGTTTCCGTTTGTGGTGACTGCTGACTGACATAAGGGATGAGATTAAATAGATCCTGGAATTTAGCCTGGTCTGGAGCAGGCTAGCTCCACAGAATAAATCTCCATGGTAATTTATACCATAACATCCAACTGCCACCCTATCCAGCTTTGGTGCAACCGGATCACGGATTAATTGAGCCAGGATCACCAAGATATCCCGGCTTAATCCCTTATCCTAGTTTTGTGCAATAGGCCCCAGGTCTAACAGTATTCAGGTAAGAAACTGTAATCAAATTTAAAATAACATTGGATAATCTTTATTGTAAAAAATGTAATACAGATGAATCCATTAGAGTTACACAAGTTAATCAGTCAAGAGCAGCAAGTGACGGTTTGTCTTTTTGTAGTGTGAATAACAAATAACTGCTGTCCCTTTAAGACCCGACGCACGCATGGATCCCAAACACTGTTCCTGTTACACATTCTTCCTGAACTGGTTACGACTGTGTTTATGTTAAAACTCACCAAGATGTGCATTGAGACATTTTTTTAGTGTATTTGACCATTTATAAACTGGAAAAAGGGGCTAATTTTTGCACTTGTATGTCAGAGGCGGCTTTATTACGGTATGTGATGCGAGCGCGAAATCTGTGGGAATGAGTAGATGTGCAATCCCGCGCGAAATTCAGACCGGTCACACCAACACTAAGACGCTGTCTGTGTTCAGAGGGTTAACCGCACTGAATGAGAGCAGGCGGGTGCATGTCAACTCGCTGTCGGTCGGAGAGGAGAGCGCAGCTGCATATCGATACTGTTGAAAATGAGTATCGTATCGTATCGTTTCAGATATTTCAGTATCGATACATATCGATATTTTTGACAACACTACTGATCATTACGCAGGAATGAGAGACATATCCGTCTAGAAAATCACAAGTTTTCATTTTCCCTCGGTCTTAGTACACGATGTAACTAAAGAAGAGTCAAGTTTTAAATAGGAAAAATATCGAAACTCGTTGGTCATTTTTTGAGTGAGATGCTAACGGTCTAATCAGATTCAATGATCTATGCTAAGCTATGCTAAAAGTGCTACCGCCAGACCCAGAGATCGGCTGAATGGATTTGAAAATGGTACAACTCAACTGTTTAACTCTAGGGGAGACGGAAAATGAGCCTATTTTCAAAAAATGGGGCGTGTTCCTTTAAGCAATACAGTAGATACAGACAGTCTCGATGCCTTATTGCTTACATACTGTAAGCTGCTCAAAAGGAGTCCATGTACCTTTCAGAAGCTGCTCCTCACAGACTCTGTGTGAGTGAATCTGAGGCGAGGCGCTGGGGGAGGGGCTTGTGTCCGGGGCGGAGTCAGGGGCCGGCTGTGGGTGGAGCTGAGGTAACAGCGTGCTTCGGTAATGCCAGCTGGAGTAATTGGAGAAGTTAGAGCCAATCAGACGATCTGTGAACTGCAGCTCCTGCTCGACAGAAACACCAGACGCTTTTACCACCGTGCGGCGGTAATCCCAGCAGTGGACTGAGGATAGAGAAACACATGTCAGAAAAAAAGAAAAATACCAATCTAATCCATTCTTAGACCGATCTTGATCATTCCATGGCCGTCTTACAGTTGCGTTCGTCCAGGCTGAGGCAGCGGTCGCAGAGGCCGAGCTCCCGGGTCCAGTCGGGCTGGGGCAGGCGCGGGTTAACCCAGGAGCGGTGGTGCCAGCAGCCGTAAGATTTGGGGTTCACTTTCAGACAGGCCTCGATAAAGTGCAGTTCAGACTCGTACAGCTTCTGCACCTCATCCTTCTCTCTAGAGGAGGCACACAGAAATAGCTTACAGTCTTCAATATGTTCTGTTCGTCAGGGGTTGCAATTAATGAATCATTTGATAAGATATGCAGCTTATAAACACTACTACTATATCCTGACATATAGATGATACTCAGAAAGTAGAGCTGAAATGACAAGACAATTAGTTAAAAAAACATTTCAAAATGCACCTGCAGACTATTTTTCCAGTCATGAATTTTGTTATTGAGGATTTTTCTTAAATACTGTGCAAAAATCTTGTCGACTGGTAACATTACACCCCTAGTTGCAACCTGTGCAATAAGTCCATTTGTGATATTTCCTCACTACTAAATATTCCACGCTCAACTGTTAGTGGTATTATAACAAAGTGGAAGCAATTGGGAACAACAGCAACTCAGCCACGAAAAATCACAGAGCGGGGTCAGCGCATGCTGAGGGTCACAGTGCGCAGAAGTCGGCAACTTTCTGCAGAGTCAATAGCTACAGACCTTCAAACTTCATGTGGCCTTCAGATTAGCTCAAGAACAGTGTGTAGGGCTTCATAGAATGGGTTTCTATGGCCGAGCAGCTCATCCAAGCCTTACATCAAGTGCAATGCAAAGCATGGGATGCAGTGGGGTAAAGCGCGCCGCCACTGGACTCTAGAGCAGAGGAGACGTGTTCTCTGGAGTGACCAATCACGCTTCTCTGTCTGGCAATCCGATGGAAGAGTCTGGGTTTGGCGGTTGCCAGGAGAACGGGACTTGCCTGACTGCATTGTGCCAAGTGTAAAGTTTGGTGGAGGGGGGGTTATGGTGTGGGGTTGTTTTTCAGGGGTTGGGCTTGGCCTCTTAGTTCCAGTGAAAAGAACTCTTAATGCTTCAGCATACCAAGACATTTTGGACAATTTCATGTTCCCAACTTTGTAGGATCAGTTTGGGGATGGCCCCTTCCTGTTCCAACATGACTGCGCTCCAGTGCACAAAGCATCGCTCCATAAAGACATGAATGAGCAAGTTGGGTGTGGAGGAACTTGACTGGCCTGAGCTCAACCCGATTGAACACCTTTGGGATGAATTAGAGCGGAGACTGAGAGCCAGGCCTTCTCGTCCAACATCAGTGCCTGACCTCACAAATGAGCTTCTAGAAGAATGGTCAATAATCCCCATAAACACACTCCTAAACCTTGTGGAAAGCCTTCCCAGAAGAGTTGAAGCTGTTATAGCTGCAAAGGGTGGGCCGACTCCATATTAAGCCCTACAGATTAAGAATGGGATGTCATTAAAGTTCATGTGCATGTAAAGGCAGACGTCCCAAAACTTTTGGCAATATAGTGTATAAGGGAAAAAAGTGAGAGAATGAAAGAAATGCATGTAAACATACCTCAACAGATTAAAATGATTCCTAAAGTCAACCTAATACTACTACATTCACAACATAGCAGCACAGCAACTCATACCTTGTTTCTTGAATAAAAACATGCACGTTATAGACCTTATGCACCAGAGAAACAAGCGTGTAGCTTGTCTTTGAACTTCTGTATGGATGAGTAATTAGCTAGCGAAGTGGATTTACTAATAGTAGAGTTAACGAAGGTCATCAAGGGCATTATAATGTTTAAAGCGGACGTCACTCATAACGAATGTCAGTAGACCGGGAAGATTTTAAAACGGGAGGTTCATTTAAAAATCCGTCAGATCTTACCTTCATGCTGTGGAAATACAAACTGGAAGACAACAAGCATTGAAAATTGAAAAGGTCTATTTAGGTTGATATTATGGCTTAGCGTCCCAAATACGGCACACAACACACTGCTGTTAGCCACAGCGCTCTCTCACCGCAACGTCTCCAGGTGTAGCAGAACTTCTCTCCTGTAGTTCCACAGCGTGGCAATGTCCGGGTTTGAGGACAGGAGCAGCTGAGTCAACTGCAAAGCGTCCTCGTCGTGTTCCCCAGCGCTCCTCTGACACACAGAGAGAAACTATCACACACTTCACCCACAAACGTGACTTCATTCCACAAACACACCACAGAACAAACCTTTTTTAGGACCGCATCACGAGCAGACACAAACGCCTTCAGCTTCTTCTCTCTCTCTTTCCTCTTCTCCTCCTCCTGCTGCGCTGTTGACTTTATTTTCACACGTCCGTGCTGACAACCAAACACACACACACACACACAGTCTGACACTGGGATTTTCAAACCGCAAGAGAGTGCTAGGGGTGCATGGAAGTTTACAGAAATAAAATACAATTATATTGATAAAATAATAATAAATAAATAAATAAATAATATGGAAGCTTGACTTTTTTCCTCGCAATTCTGACTTTTTTTCTCACATTTTTTTCCTCTCAGAACTGTGAGAAAAGATGTCAGAATTATGAGAACAAAAAGTCTGGATTATGAGATAAAAAGTCGCAATTATCTTTTAAAATTAAGATTATTTAAAAAATATTTAAATAAATCTAACAGCATAGAGTAATTTAGTTACATACCACAGTGAATAGAACAAAAAGGGAAATAATGTTACGTAATAGAAACCAAATATTTTACGCATATTTATACTATTAATGTTTACACAGTATAAATTGGGTTTTATATTATCTAGACGTGAAAATATAGGATATTTCGGTTTCAAATCAACAAGTCAAATGTTGAACAAATTTGACTTTGATAATTTCTTTTCTGGTGAAAAAGCCAAAATATTAATATATTCTTAATATTACTAAAATATTTTTACACAGAGATTGGTAGGTCTATTAGTAAAATCAGTTGACTTAAGCAATATTGTTGCATTATATGGCGTTTGCGGCATCTTAATATCCTTTTAGATTCTGGTTCTTATCTTTCTTTCGACATTTTCATTTCAAAGGCCCTATATGGTTCATTTCCAGGAGTAAATTGTTAAGCTGTACACATTTTCAATGGTCAAAAACCAAATGTGGGTCACTTTGCATACAGTTAATACTTGTTTTCTTTTTCTTTTAGAGGAACAGCTGAAGAACAAATACTGCTAAAACTACAAATGTATCTTGTTTTCCTTTATCAAAAAAAAAAAAAAAAATGCCCAGAACATTCCTGTCTGAGTGCCCCCCCAAAAAAAAGGTCCCCCAGGCGTCATGCCTGTAACTAAAGAAGTAGGGATGCTCATATTGACCGTTTAACCATTAACCGATAGTAAGAATTTTGACCGATTAATACTATCAGTTAAACGGTTTAAAAGGTTTTTTTTTGTTTGTTTTTTGCTGCATGGTCACCACATTTTTATAAGAAGCAATATCGAGTCTATAAAACACGAAAGAATAGCAAATATATCGGTGAGAACACTCGTTTAAACAGCCTACACACCGGGATTTGACTACACGTCACACTTTTCACAATGTTGAATCGTAATGCAATGGACTGTGGCCTACATTAAACCTTAAAATAAAAGGTTTGCACAGTCATATACAATAAACGAGCTTGCACAGCGACAGGAAATAAAAATGTATGCAAAAAACCTGCCTACCTTACCAGAGCATGTCAGCAAAGCAAAGCGGAGCTTCACTCATGAACTGCTCAGCGGTAAAATGGCGTGCGCTCAAATCCCTCTCCGACATGACATTTCTCAGTACTGTAGCCTACTATACTTGTAGCCATTAAAACACGTAATTAGTTTCAGTTTAAATATGTTATTTTTTTATTTCATTTACATTGAAAAGTGAACAGGACACATAAGATGCATAATGTCAGAAGACGGGGGTGTTCAATAAGTTCAATAACACTTCAAAGTTTTGTTTTCTTTAAAGTGAATTTCGTTTTGTATAAATTGTGTCTTAATTTTAATCTATGTTTAATCAACCAAATTGCCCGGATTTAATAAATAATAAGCAAATAGCCTATAACAGAGAGTGACATGGAGGCGGCGGCGCAGCGTGAACAACGGCTTAAATGAACAACTAGAAAAGAAAAAAAAACTTTAGTCAGGGGCAGCCCTAACTATTTATTTCAGATAGGCCTATATTTGATCCAGCATGTCACAAAGGGAGTTCTGGGTTGAGCGGCGACGCTGAATATGACCTCATGTATGTTTTAAAAACATAATTCAACAAATAAATGATACTTTTTAATGGGCCACTTAAAATTATTACTACAAATAAATTATTACATTTTAAAAATGAATAAAATGAACAAAAATTTGCATTGCATTTGCAATCCTTTGCAGCACCCCCACTTCCCACGCCCCTGCACCACTTGCTACTTGAAACATGCTACTTAAAAATTTTTTTTTTTAAACCAGTCAAGGTGTGGATTGAGGTAGGCCTGCTATTTTTATATGATGAAAAAAAACTATTCCGGTTCTTCAAAGCTTCAAACGGATTCAGTGTTTTCGTTTTGTCATCTTAATTTGTTAATTATTTCAGTGAAAAATATTTAGTGTAGGCCTATTTATTTTATGCTTTTTATTTATATTTTATTCTGTTTTTTTCTGTTGTCACACACTGCACATTTGATAATGTGTGAATCCAGGTTCTGTTCTGTATGCTGCGGTTTGCACACTAAAATAAACTTGTGGAAAAAAAGTGTCTTTTTAACAGGTCACAGACACTCTTCAATTGTATATTTATTTAATGCCAATTCAATATTACAATCTTATCAGTTAACGGTTAATAATCGGATAATGAGCGGCGGTTGTCGGTCGGGAAAATTAACCGTTTTGAGCATCCCTATAAAGAAGTATTAAAGATCTCCTAATATCCTTTAATATTCCGGTTCTTAACAAACGTTTCGTTCGGTATGCTCATTTTTTAAGGCCTAATATGGTTCAATCCCAGAGATATGCAGATCTCAAAGTAGCTCAATGTCCAAATTGTTGAATATTACTCATTTTCAGTGGTCAAAAACCGGTCATACAGCTGATACTTTTTATTTTATTTTAACGAGGAACGGCTGAAGAGCAAATAATGTTAAAACTATAACTGTATCTCGTTTTCTTATATCAAAACAACTGCGCAGGACATTCCTGTTGGGGTCCATCCGTGACGCCTAAAAGACTGAAACCCCTGCTATAGATCACGGTTTCCTCATGAGTTTCATGTTTGATTTATCACTATATAAATAAATAAGAATTTGATTAACATGAAGAGAAAAAAAACGATTCAAATGCACTGACATAAATAAATAGGGGTGGGTGAATTCAGATTGATTGAGTGGATGACCACGTCTGTCAGCCACCACGGAAGACCAGTTTTGAGCCAGGAAAAACCCTGGTGGTGTCCCAATCAATCAAGCTCCCAATAAACTTCATGATGGGGTCCCTCGCAGGAGAATGATCATATTTAGGGGTCCGTGGCATCTGAGAACTTGAAACCCCTGCTTAGATTCATATAGAGGACAAAGTGGAGGAAATGGCTAAATAAGAGCAACTCACCATAATTCCCCACTTGATTCAGATCTATAAATAGGAAAACACAGAGAGGTGACAGGTTATTTTGTAATACATGTGAAGCCTGTTTAAGACACATGACACATCTCGAGACTGAATATGACCCACCCAACACACACTGAATGAAGACCTCCGCTTCATTTGACATGTGAAATATCGCATCAGCACACACTCCCCAGCGCTTAAAGCTCAATAACACACTCGTGCAGAGCAGTAAAGCCCCCACAGGTGTAAACACATCTTCTGAAATGATGGATCTGTCACACCGATGCTCATCATTGACGCTTCACAGCACGCGTTAAACACCGCTTTCACCCGACGCGTGCGACATTACATCTATCAACGGCTGTTTGTGATAAAGAGCGTGTTTGTTGTTTTACCTGTGTGTTTGACTTCAGGGTGTGATGGATTTGTAATACATGCGAACTGTTACTGTACTACAAACGACTCTTCCGTCGCTTCAAAAACACGTCATGGTGAAGTCCACTAGGGCCCTCTAGAGTAGAAGACGAGAGATTTAATACAATCTCTGCTTGGGTTTTTATGCTCACACTTTATATTAGGCGTCTAACTACTTACTTAAAAAAATAATAATAATAATAAATAAGTGCAATGTTGAGGTGGGATAGGGGTACGGTTAGGGTCAGGTTTGGTGGTATGGGTCGGTGGGTTAAGGGAGTGCACATGTCATGACAAAAATTAGCAGGAAATAAAAAAATAATACAATGTAAAACCATGTATGTATGTGCAAAATAAGTTCATTGTAACATAAATGTTAGTAGACTACATACTAGTAGTTAAAGACACTTAATATAAAGCGTGATGATTATATTCTTATTTATACATTTTTTTATATTATATATTAAATTTTCTCTTTTGAAAAAACTTTGCCAATATAAGAATATTAACTAGGTTTATACAATATCATCCAGATATTTACATATGGAAACATAAAGGTTTTTGATGTTTTTGAAAGTAGTCTCTTAATCTCATCAAGGCTGCATTTATTTGACTAAAAATACAGTAAAAACAGTATATTGTGAAATATTATTACAATTTAAATGAACTAATTTCTGTTGAGTGTAAAATGTAATGTAAAATGTACATTTAATGTAAAATGTAATTTATTCCTGTGATCAAAGCTGAATTTTCAGCATCATTACTCCAGTCTTCAGTGTCACATTATCCTTCAGAAATCATTGTCATATCATCATTACTTATTATTATAAATGTTGAAAACAGATGCCTATTTTACCCCCCTTTTTTAGGAAATCATGATACACTGCCATTCAAAAGTTTGGTAAGATTAAAAAAAGAGAGAAATTAATACATTTATACAAAGCACATTGAATTGATAAAAAAAAAATATTGTAAACAGAACTGTTCTCTTGAACTTTCTATTTATCAAAACATCCGGTAAAAACTAAATTAACTGTTTAACATTAATGTCTTGATCATCAAATCACATAATCCTTCAGAAATCATATAATTTCTTATTATTATCAATGTTGAAGTGCTGCTTAATTTTTTGGGGAAGTCATGATACACTGCCATTCAAAAGTTTGGGGTAAGAAATAAAGCAAAGGTACATTAAATAGTTTTATATATATATATATATATATATATATATATATATATATATATATATATATATATATATATATATATATATATATATATATATATATATATATATATATATATATATATATATATATATATATATATATATATATATAGCCTACATTATTTAAATTAATAAATATTACAAAACTGGGGGGATTCTCAGACAGCCCATAAGCATCGGGACCCCTCCATAAGGCCCAAAAAAGGGGGTCCCTTGGTTATACATTAAAACTAAAATATTAGAAACATAATTTATGACATAATATAATATTTTTTTTTTTTTTTTTTTTTTTTACAAATTGTTCGTCTTGCATTTGTATGAACTAATATTAACAACGAATAACTACTGTAAAAATGTATTGCTCATTGTGAATGTTAGTTAATACATTAATGGGACCTTATTGTAAAGTGTCAACTGGTCATTATAGTTCCAAAAATGCTGATATTTCACCAATATCAATTGGACAGTTTCTGTATTTCTAGTTTTGTGGATCAATCATTGCAACATTTAACGTGATTCGCATGTTTAAGTATTGGTTATCAGGATGTGCTTGACGTATGCTATGGTTTTAAAGTGTTATCCAATTTTGGCCCTCAAACGTAAAATCAAAATCAATCAAAATGTTCTTACCCTGATGGTAGAATTGTTTATTTATGCACGGAGTAAAATGCTCAGCTGCAAAAAAAACATGCTCTAAAAAAATATGTAAATGAATATATTATTTGGTCATGTTTTTTCGAACACTGCCTAACAACAAAATAAAATCAAGTCCTTACTCTAGGTGGCAGAAAAGTTTTCTTCATTTTCTTGAATGATCTCTCGTTCCCACAAATAAAGGTCGTATCAGCTTTCTGTCAGATAGAGCCGTGTAAACGTATACAGGCTTCCGTACAGTATACATTCAGACGCTCATCACGCATTACATTATAGTTTAAGTCCCAAAATAGGACAGATTTGATAAGATTGATTTACTCGGCATCGTCGAGTCCACTGAGAGAATCAAAAGCTATTGTGGAGACCATAAGCCTGCAGTAATCAGAGACATCGGCAGCTCTGAGGAGACGTTTCTGGAACACCTGAAATAAAGACGACTATTGTTACCTTTGTGTCTTTGACTTTTATGAACTCCAGCAGGAGTTGTATAATTAAAATATCCACAAAAAAAAGGCCTACTGGAACAAACTGCTCATGACAACCACGCCTGCAGTTTCTTCAGAAAGAGTGAAAACCAACAGCTCCTTAAGGACGAAATCCATAAACTCATATATTGAGACAACAATATTTTTATGTATAAGTACGAAATTAGACCACATTACAAACACTGTATAAATGTTACAAAGCAAACAGAAGAATTGAACCACATCATTCAGGTCATGTCAGTTGTTCAATGCAAGTATAGATTAAATCTGTTAAATCCCTCCTTTGTTCATTATTGAGTATATGTTTAATACAAGCAAAAACACGAGCGGAACAACAGCAAGCAGACAGGAATAAATATGTACAAATCAACCTAATTCAAGAACAAAAAGACAAACATTAAAACATCTTTTCAAACTGACAGTCAGGAGGGTTTGTTGTTGTTGTTTTTACAAATAACTAGTTAGTGTGTGAGATATAAATACAAAGAGATGTGTAAATCCAGTGCACTAGTAAATAAAGGCACTAGTTTGTAAGGCTCTGGTCACATGTCATTTATGAGTGATTTTAAACGTCCTTCTACTGTATTAAAGCGTTATTAAATTTTTTAGCGTTTTATTTTTCCATGGTATTTTATAAATCTCTAAAAACACAAATCCCATGTTTGTGAAGACTTAAAGGGATCGTTCACCCAAAAATGAAAATCAGCCCATGGTTTACTCACCCTCAAGTCATCCAAGGTGTGTATGACATTCTTCTTTCAGACAAACACATTATATTGAAAATGTCCTGGCTCTTCCAAGCATAAGCTATAATGGCAGTGAATGGCTGATTCTGTTTTGAAGTCCATAAAAGTGCATCCATCCATTATAAAAGTGCTCCACACGGCTCCAGGGGTTAATAAAGGCCTTCTGAAGTGAAGCGATGCGTTTGTGTAAAAAAAAATTCCATATTTAACATGTTATAAAGTAAAATATCTAGCTTCCAGCAGACCACCTTCCGTATTAAACTTATGAACAATGACTGACGTGACAATGATGTTGGACGTAGCGTAAGTGTTTTGAACTGCGAGAGGTGTTACACTTTCAGCATGAGTTGAATACAGAAGGCGGTCCACCGGGAGCTAGATATTTTACTTTATAATGTGTTAAATATGGATATTTTTCTTACTCAACCCATTGATTGGCTTCAGAAGGCCTTTATTAACTCCTGGAGCCGTGTGGAGCACTTTTATGATGGATGGATGCACTTTTATGATGGATGGATGCACTTTTTTGCGCTTCAAATTTTGGGCTCTGCCATTATAAAGCTTGGAATAGCCAGAACATTTTTAATATTACTCTGATTGTATTCGTCTGAAAGAAGAATGTCATACACACCTAGGATGGCTTGAGAGGGGGTAAATCCTGGGGTAGTTTTCTGTTTTGGGTGAACTATCCCTTTAACGTTATATTTAACCTAATCTGAACATGAGGTTTTCTACATGAAATCACCTCAGAATGCGTTTTATTCCCTGTACGACTATTGGTTTGTTTGAACATGAAAAGCATTTAAATGAATGACACACATAAGCAGCTGAGATGCGTTCCCTTCAGTCCTGGTTGGTAAATTAAGCAGGGCTCATGGTTTGTCCTCTTCGATGGTGAATTTTTCCATTGGTTGTTTGCCCAGATTAAAGATATCCTGCAGCAGACCACAAGGAGTGAGGATGTGTGTCGAGCCTAAGGACGGTTAAAAAAGGGATTATTTAAATATCGAGTCACAAGCCTCTTTCAGGTTTATTAAAGAATGACGTTAGCTCAAGCACTCGTATGGACTCTTACCAATGATGACCTCGCAGGTTTTATTAGCGTGGGTGACTTCGTAAGCGCAGCGCATTTCTGAGTGACTGACTCCACCCAGAACAAAGATGATGAGGCGCGAGCCGTTCCTGAGATCATCCGGAGAGCTGCCCTTGTGCTTCTGCCGCGCACTGACACAAAACACACACACAATCCATGGGAAAAATCACATTTATTGCATGCAGCATCATGAATACTTTCTACATTCCGTTCAAAAGTCTGGGGTCGCAAAGATTGTTTTTGTTTTGAAAGAAGACAAACGTTTATTTGATCAAAAGCAGCTTTGGGGCGCTTTCACACCTACCTTGTTTGGTCCGGATTTTCAGACTTTTCAGTTTGGTCCGAATCAAAATTACAGGTGTGAAACCTCCCCTGACAACGGTCCGGACCAAACAGACGAAATTTGGTCCTACGAAAAGAGTTCGTCTCGGTCCAGATCAAACTGAACAAAGGTTTGGTTTGTTTCTAGTGTGAAGGCATTTTCTGTATGGTTCGGACTTTTAGACCATTTAAAAGGAAGCCCTTGTTTATGTTTAAATATTATAATGTTATTTTTACATTTCATTTAGGCTATATTGTTTATGAAAAGTGAAAAGATGCGCAATATGTCAGAAGACAGAAGGTCAGAAATGATTTTGAAAGAAATTTTGTATGATTTTGCTTAGAAAGCCTTTTTTTAATGTGAGTTTCGTTTTGTATAAATTGTATCTTAATTTTAATCAACGTTTAATCAGATAATTGCCTGTATTTAATAAAAAAAAAGAGCGAATAGTCTAGAGCAGACAATAATCGCGGGAGCGATCACATGTTTTACACATGAACTGGAGCGCGTCTCAAATAAACCGAAACTCAGCAGATACTTGTCTCACAAACATGAGAAATATGTGTATATAAAGCTTGAAATGTCCACTTTTAAACTCAACGAAAAGAAAATAGTCCAGCAATGCTTCACTGTTCACTAGTGGCAACATATGCGTCCGTTCATTCACTCTTGTCAAAGACGCTGACGTCAGACGCACATCCGTTTACAAACCAATCAATGTCCAGATGCCGCCCACACAGATGATGACGACAGGACGTAAGTGTGTCATGTAAAGTTCTTTAGTGCGCTCGCATAATTGCAATGTGAAACCAAATCAAAATTAACCGAATGTATAAAAAGTATCAAAACATGAACTTCGGTTCGGACCTTGGTGCGGACTTTCAGGTGTGAAAACGCCCTTAAATTCAAGTTTTAAATAAGAAAAATATCGAAACTCTTTGGTAATTTTTTGAGTGAGATGCTAACGGTCTAATCAGATTCAATGATCTATGCTAAGCTATGCTAAAAGTGCTACCGCCAGACCCAGAGATCGGCTGAATGGATTAAAAAACGGTAAAACTCAACTGTTCAACTCTAGGGGAGTCGGAAAATGAGCCTATTTGCAAAAATAGTGGCGTGTTCCTTTAACAACCCCAAACATTTGACCAGTAGTGTATGATCGATGACATCATGCAGTAGTGTATGATCGATGACATCATGCAATTATATCATCAGCAGGAAATGAGAAGTGTTTTTATTTTAAGTGGTCCATGTTATTTAAAATAAATAAATAACATGAAACAACAGAACAAAAAGGAACCTAAACGTAATGTGTAATACTGTAGCAGCCAACAACCCAAAGGGTCAAAGTTGACCCTTGCCTTACCTCACCACTCTGAAAGCCCAGAGGAATGAAGAAAGAGACATTGACTACAACTTCAAAATTGATCAAATGATATATATTTTTTCAAATCATGGATGAGCTAGCATGAAAATATGCCAAGATACTGAACCTAGAATATGCCTTTAAAATCCGGGCTCAGACTTACGACCATGATAACGTCAGTACTTCCACAATAGCCAATGAGAGACAAGTCTACAAGGAGACAGGACAGAAGTGATGGAACTTTTGAAATGGCGACCGCGAAACAAGCAGCTGTCCGGGAATGGCTAGTCGAAATGTGGCAACAACACGACTGCCCTTATAATGTCTCCTCAAATAATGTCTACAGGAAGTTTAAGTGACAGCATCCATTTTGTTCACATCCGCTAAGGTGCTAAATCTGGCATGATATTAACAATCTCTTGTAGTGTGTGATGCGCCACGATTTTCAAATCTTGTAGTGTTTGAGGTTTGAAAGAAGAAATTCTGTGGATATTCTCCTTATGGACCAGATTTCACAATCAGTTAAGACGTAAAAACTCCCGTAGTCTGAGCCCAGCTTAAGGGTGTATCTTACAGGAAATTATACAGTTAATAATTCATTGAGGGAACTGTGAATCAAAGTCTCTGGGCCTACCTTACAGCACGTGAGCCGTTCCACGCGGCCGGGCACTCAGACTGGTACGGCCAGTCTTTAACGTCCAGTTTGTTCTCCACTGCATCCTACCACACACACACAGTTGACAAAACCAAAAATATAATAATACAGTTGTCTATAAGCTGTTCTTACTACTGCTTAAAAATAACGTATGCTAGCTTGTTTTAGCACATTGCTAGAATGAATTAGCACTTTTATTTCAAACTGAGCAGATCATGTAAACAATTTCTCTATTGGCCATATTTAATGTGCTCCATGTATGCGTGTTGATGTTTATTTGGATTCAAAGCCTTAAAAGGACAGTTCACCCTAAAATGTAAATTATCATCATTTACCCACCCTGGTGTTGTTATAATACCATATACCCTTACTTTTTTTTTTGAGACCACAAAAAGAGTATTCCGCTCGTGCTCGGTCTTCGTCCATACTAAAAGACATGCTAGCAACAACACGATAGCAACAACACGACGCAGCCTTGATCCGATCACAGCATTCAAACGGAAACGGATTTCCATTAATGAGATGACATTTTAATAGGATTTCAAACCACATATAAATGTAGCGTAAACCGGATTTCATGTGATGTTTTGCCATTTACACTTGCTAAATATCATCGGATTACAATCGGATATGCATAAAATGAGATTTGGACAGAAAGTCTGAACAAGGCTTACGATTAATAATATTCTCAGTGGCAATAACTCGTGCAATTCACGGTTTCTTTTAACCACTAAAAATCAACACAAGACTGCCTTGAATAATGTTTTTTATCAGTGTTAAAGTGCTATTTATAGCTGACAAGGAAATAAGACAGTGTCTAATTCTGGAAGCATGATATTTGATCTGTCAGTCAAAACCTGGGATATAATGTCAGTGGCCTTAGCCCTGAACAAATGTGCAATGATCTCATTTACATTATAAGTCATATCCTGTTGTCTTATATATCAGGGCTCAACAATAAGGATGGCCTGCTGGCCCACCCAGGGGCGGTGTGAGAGCGTTTCGGGACACTTACTGGGCCTTTTGGGCTACTGCTGCATGGACAAATGTTCACTGTTAGTTCATGTTAGCTCAGGTCCACTAAATAATATATTATATTTATAAATCTATATATTTTATAATACATAATCATAATATATATTAATCCAGGTGTTTTAAAAGTGGGGTCTAAAAGCCATTTGCTATACCGTGTTTTCTGGACTTCAAGTCACGTTTTACATTTAAAAGTAGGCACCTCAAGGTTTATAGATATAGATCTGTGTGACAAGTAGGCATCGCTTTATTGAGACCGAGACGGCAAGCACTTATTGTTTGTTTTATTTATTTTACAAAAGTACAATGCGTTGCTGTTTTTTTGAAGGTACGACAATTAAAATAGACCCTTTAACATTTTGAATGAAGTCTTGGTCTTATCTAATGGAGTATTTTAAGTTGTTTATGCTTCTATAAGGAATCCACCTCACACACGCAAATACAATATCAATTCATAATTGTGTTTATTATAATAGTGTTCATTTTATTTACCAGGATTGAATGTAATAAAATGCAACATCTGCTTTTTTTTCTCACTCAACAACGCAAGTTTGACCTTGTGCGACTTAGACTTTACGAAAAATACAATAAATAATATAATATAATTGTAACAAGTGTATTATGTTCAGTACTCCCACCAACATTAACATTGGATTTAATATTTAATTTTGATGGGGTCCTTGGAAAACTCTCTCTCCTGTAAAGGGTCTCTGGCTCCAAAAAGTTTGAAAACCCCTGTATTAATCTATATGCAGTTATATGTGCTTTAGACCAGTGGTTCCCAAACCTTTTAGTCATACCCCATTTATCATCCTTCTGCGTACCCCCTCTCTTCCACTTAGACTACAGTCAGACCTTTTCCATTAAGGGACAAATATTTGCCCCCTTAAATTGATTTCCCAGTGCATTTTCTACCTTTATAAAATAAATAATGCTTAAAATAAATGTTCAATAGATAAATATGCAATGATGGTAAAAATTAAGTGATACTTTTAAATACTTAACTAAAACCACCAGTAGGTGTCGAACTAACAGTGAACATTGTCCATGCAAGCTCACTTTTTTGGCTGTATATATTAATAGGTCATTGAATCATTGACTCAATTCATTCAAAGCCGCAGATTTGTTCATGAAACATCGTTCTATTGCAGTTCTGCTGTGGCTTTCTTTGGAACTATTATTATTTCGCAGCAAAAAAAAGAGCAAACAATCCTGACAATACTGTGTTTAAAATGTACATCACCGTTTGTTGAAGTTTTGTAATAAAATCAAATGTAACATTTGCAATTGTGTGGATATTTAGGAAAACATTTGCATTCTTGCTTGTGACCCTGACCCTATCAACATTACAAACAAGAGCTCACACAGGATATGAAATTAAATGTTTATGTTCCAGGTTGGGACAAAAACTCGGATTAACATGGAAAAGATGCCTTTTATCGTGTGTCGTGCCTGGTTAGGACACAGTGTTAGAGTCACTCACCTCCATTACATCTTTGATGACGGGTGTCCAGCGAGACACGTTGTAAGTCTCCTCTGCTGACCGGTCTCTCCGAATCGATGGTTTACGAGACGAGAACATGCTTGGCTGTCGTGAAGAGAGATGGAGGTGATAAACTGAATATCAGCCAAAATAAAAAAAACTTGTAAAACAGGACTTGTACCAAGCCGATTCAATAGCATATTACAGAATATGCTGTGGTATGGGAATTGGCTCTAAGTGTCATTGGTATAGATGCTGAAACACTGATATTGTTTATAAAAAATAAAAATAAAACCACACACATACAACACACTAGCTCCGAGCTACATAACTGCAAATCAAAGCATTTCAAAACCAAATAAGTTGAATTACAGTATCTCACAAAAGTCAGTACACCCCTCACATTTTAGCAACCATTTTAGTATATTTTCTCAAGGGACAAAACTATAGAAATGAAACTTCAATATATTTTAGAGTAGTCAGAGTGCTGCTTGTATAGCAGTATAGATTCCTCTGAAAATAACAACGTACAGCCATTACTGTCAAATTAGCTGGCAGCAAAAGCGAATACACCCTAAAGCCCCGTTCACACTGCCAGCGACACGCAGCGACAAAGCGACACGATCCCATTCATTTCAATGGAGCGCTGCGCTGCAAATGAGAAGCGATTTTCACGAGCGACAACCAATAGGAGTGAAGTCAGTGGAGTGCACGTGATCCGTCTGCTGTAGTCGTGTTAAGATGGAGATGTTGATTTTAGCTGTTAGCAATTTCCCTGTTCTTTACGATATGTCTCTGTGTACATACAGAGACACATTTAAAAAAAAAATGATGCATGGAAGGAGGAGGGTGATCTGCTAATGACATTTATAGGCAACCCGTAGTGGGAACGCCCACTAGCGACATGAATCTCTGGCGCTGGCGACATGCAGCGACATCATCGCTGGCGGTGTGAACGGGGCTTAAGTGAACATGTCAAAACTGTGTCCAAAGTGTCAATATTTTGAGTGAGAACCACCATTATCTAGCACTGCCTTAATCCTCCTGGGCATGGAATTCACCAGAGCTGCAAAGGGTTGTTACTGGGATCCTCTTCCGGTCCTCCATAATTAAATCACGGAGCTGCTGGATGTTAGACACATGGGGCTTCTCCACCTTCCGCTTGAGGATGCCCAACAGCTGCTCAATAGGGTTCTGGTCTGGAGACATACTTGGCCACTTCATCACCTTCATCTTCAGCTTCCTCAGAAAGGCAGTTGTCATCTTGGCGGTGTATTTGGGGTCGTTCTCATGTTGGAAAACTGCTTATCTGAAGGGAGGCCATCATGTTCTGCTACAGTACATGTTGGAATCCATGTTTCCCTCAATGAAGCACAGCTCCCCAGTACCAGCAGCACTCATGATGCCACCACCATGCTTGACTGAAGGCAAGACACAATGTTCTTGGTACTCCTCACCAGGGCGTCACCACACATGCTGGACACTATCTGAGCCAAACAAGTTTATCTTGGTCTCACAGACCTCAGGACATGGTACCAGTAATTCAGGTTCTTGGACAGGATGTCTTCAGCAAACGGTTTGCGGGGTTTCTTGTGAGCCAGCTTCAGAAGAGGTTTCTTTTCTGGGATGACGACCATGCAAACCGACTTGTTGCAGTGTGCGGGGTATGGTCTGAGCACTGATAAGCGGACCGTCCGCTTCTGCAACCTCTAAAGCAATGCTGGCAGCACTCATGCTTTTTGAAGGCAGCTGCACCTGGCACACATAACAAGGACTCAACTTCTTTGATCGCCGCTTGCAAGGCCTGTTCCGAGTCTTGGAAAACCTCTGTATAACCCTGGCCACTGTACTGTAACTCAGATTCAGGGCGTTACCGATCTTCTTATAGCCTAGGCCATCTTTGTGGAGAGCAACGATTCTAATTCTCAAATCCTCAGAGAGTTCTTATCCATGAGGTGCCATGTTGAACACCCAGGGGTCGGTATGAGAGAAATGTACTCAAAGCACCACATTTGAACTGCTCTAATACAAGATACACTAATTTGTATGGTCCTGTCAAGCAGACAGAAACATGAACGTGATGAGTAGGACATGTGACTTTGCATGCTTAACCCTTAAAGACCTAGAACATTTTTGGGGCGCCTGACTTGCCTCCACTTTTCTTTGTTTTTCTCACCCATTCTAGCAGTTAGCATCAAGTGTCATATGTCATTTTAAACAGGAGAACATGAAGTTACCATCTAGCTCATTTTAAGTCCAAATTTTACATTTATTTAGTCTGAGAATGGATTAAATTAATAGAATTTTAAGAAAAACGGCAGCTTTTCTTTTTTACTGTGAACTCAAACAGAACTTCATGAAGGATTTTTCCTTTAGAAAGTTAGACTTGGTTGTTTTAGACTTCCAGATGAAATTGTCTACATGTAACAATCCCTCAGCAAGTTATAACATTTATTATAATATTACTATAGGCGTTTTTGAGTGAAAACAGGTGTATTTTATTTACTGACAATGTAGATGTGGCCAAAAAATTTCAGGGAGTAAAATAAATAGAAAGATTGTTATATAATAGAACACTGAAATGGTGTAAAACACAAACTACATACAAATAGAGAAATATACTGACTTTTGTGTGCTGTGCTATGTGAGAGAGTGCCCTGCATGCATTTATTTTGGTTTATTTTCATGCACGCAAATACCCACTTTCACGTTGTGTCAGAGAAACATGTGATTGTTGGTTCAAAAGACCAAACACTATATTTATTGGTTGAGTTGATGACAGTTTCAACAAATCTGGGCATGGGGGAGGTGGGACTAATGATCAACAATCGTTTCTGTTGGGCTCAGGGGAACAACCCACATGCGTTTCCTTGAAGAACCAATGCTGCAGATTTTGATGACGCATCCATGCTCGCCACAGAGTCATTGAATAATCAATCGCGAGAAATGTAATACTTCTGAAAAGCGGAGATTCTCCTCTTTGCGGTGCATTTTACAGCATACAGATTGGATTAGCGGTTTAAACGTTATTAAACATTTTAGAACAATATTATTTTTTGCTGCGGGCGGCTGTCTAGGTCAGGGGTTTTCAAACTGGGGTCCCCAGAAAATTTCAGGGAATAAAAAGACAAAGTGGATAAATTCTACCGAATATTCTGTTTAATTTCTAAATGTTTCTCTCATTTCTTGCCATATACAAGTCTGGAAAGTAGCTTATGTATATGTTTGCTTTGTATCTTTCTAGTGAGTTTTTCTCACTATAGTCCCCTTTTGTAAGTTTGGAAACAATATTTTGTATTTATAATGGCACACAATTTATCTAACAGTTTAAATGTTTTTTTTTTTCTTCTTAAAAATAAATGGAATTTAGGATGGGGGTCCCTCATAAAAGATTAATCGTATTTGGGGGTCCTTGGCATCATAAAGTTTGAAAATCCCTGGTCTAGGTCTTTAAGGGTTAAACGACCTACCGCTGTTATAACTTAGGGTGTACTCACTTTTGTTGCCAACTATTTTGACAGCAATAGCTGTAAATCTATACTGTTGTACAAGCAGCACGCCGACTACTCTAAAATGTATTGAAGTTTCATTTCTATAGTTTTGTCCCTTGAGAAAATATACTAAAATGGTTGCTGAAATGTGAGGGGTGTACCCACTTTTGTGAGATACTGTATGTAACGCCAGTCGGAAAAAAAGCAGTGGACTTACTGCGGAGACAATGGGAACTCCCAGATGTTTCCAGTTCAGGATATACCCGCTCTCATGCTCGATTTTCACATTCTGAATCAGTTTATTCAGGTTCTCCTCTGTCGTACCTGACCATGACACACAAACACACTTATATTCAGCTGAACACATCCGGCAGGAAAACATCCTGAGCTGGATAGTTCAGATGTTTCACAATCTCTACATGACAGGACAAGAGAAACATCTACCGTTGAGACTGAAAATGTAGAGAAGGACGGCCCGGATCTTGTCAGTGGTTTCATACTGGTATAACAGCACAGGAAGTAACGTCCTCATGGGGTCCTTGACCTTCTGTCCTTCAGCATCTGCACCTACAGCCAGATCCTACACACAAACCAGAGGCATGAACATACACACTCCGGCCAGAAGAGGGCGTACTTTCTCTCAAGAGGTCACCATGCTCTCTACCTGTTCCGCTTTGCAGAGTTTTTCCACATATTTCTGATAATCTTTCATCAAATCCTCGGCTAAATGTAAGTGGACAGTTTTCTGAAAGAGACGGGAAACATAAAACGGCAAGTGAGTCATTGAGTGGGTTTTTACAGTGTATTAGGCAGCCTGCGGAACGTATAGGCAGAATGAATGTCACAGGAGTCATGTGATAGCACTCTTTCAGGGCATGTGAGGCAGCTCAATTACCTGAGCCACCTGCTTACGGAAGGCTGGCATCTTCTTCATGAGCTGCGACAGCGCTCCGATTGTGATCTGCCAATGACAGGGGGCATCTATGACACACTCGTATGAGGGAATCTGTCACTGGAGACTACCGTTATTGTTTGGAGCTGTAATTAACTGTAAAAAATACTGTACCTTCCCATCAGCTGGTTGCTTCTCATTTCTGCTGGCAGAGATGTCCTTCACCAGTTTGGGGATTCGCCTTTGGAACAAACACATAAGTACTGGTCACATTGCTAAAGGATGTTTATGATGATAATCTGCCACATTGCATGTGTCTTTTGTGGATGAAGCAATCCCATAATGCACTGCAAAAAGCTCCAAGGAGGACGCAGTTGAGAGAAATGTATAAACATACAGTACCGTTTAAACGTTTTGGGTCAGTACGAGTTCTATCTTAAAAGGAAATTAATACTTTTATTCATAATAATGACTTTTACATTGTTACAAGATTTCTATTTACAATAAACACTGCTCTTTTGAGCTTTCTATTCATCAAAGAATCTTGAAAAATATGAATCAGCACAACTGTTTTCAACATCAAATCATCATATCAGAATGATTTCTGAAGGATCATGTGACAGAAGACTCAACTAATGATGCTGAAAATTCAGCTTTGATCACAGGAATAATTTTTTTTACAACATATTCACATAGAAAACAGTTATTTTTAATTGCAATAATATTTCAAAATATTACTTTTTCTCCTGTGTTTTTGGTCAAATAAATGAGGACTTCTTTCAAATACATTATCAAATCTTAATGACCCCAAAATTTTGAATAGATTTTATTAAAGGGTCATGAAACCCTAAACCAAAATTTCTGAGATTTTAACAGAAGTATGTGTGTTGAACATCATGGAAGGCAATGTTACCATCTGTTAGTTTTGAATGTGGGAGAAAACTAGTTAATTTTAAACCTTTTTGCTCTATTTTCAACTTCCTGGTTTAAATTCGTCTTCATGTCAACGTCATAGGCTGCGATGTTTTCTCGTACTATAGTACGGCGCAGATTCATCGGTGTCTCATAATTATTCATGAGACTGTGTGTCCTTGTCCTATGAGAAGACGCGTTGCTTAATTCATGACAGCACACGCTTAATTATTCATGACAGCACGCGTTGATAGGCATTTCATTAATGATCATTAATGGATCAAAAATTTGTGTTTTTCCGCTTTGTATGAGTTTCTGCATTGCCTACGTTCTCTTCAATAGATCCTGAGTCTTCACACAAACGCGATTCATCCACACTGTGAGTGTAACCGCTCTTTATGGCCATTTAACCGACCAAACGACTTATAAAAACTGGCAAAACCATTCAGGACCCTTTAAACACAGAGAAGTACTGACGCACACAGTCAAGTTAAATCAAATCTGACCATTGAAACCAATGCTGGTTCATTTGAACTCCAGTATTTCTACTCACTCAGTGACCTCAGCAATGTGCATGTGACGTAATTTGACCCATAATTCATCCTCTTCATTCAGTAAAGCGTCTTTCTTATTGCCATCCTTCGCTTTATACCTAGGAGAAAGCACACAGAACTGATACACAGCAGAACCACAATAAGAGCAGGGATGTGTTTTAGAGTAAATACAGACGGCTCTGATTTCACACTGCATCCTCAGTAATGATTACAGTAATCATTTCAAGCTCATTTCAGTGTTAGATAAAAGTCAAGTGATTCGGCTGAGGTGACATACTCATAGGTGTTGTCCTTCATAGGTAGGAGGTCATAAGCCATGGCCTGGTAGGTGAGCTCGTGAAGAATGGGGCTGACAGGGTCCAGCGCACGATCAACGATCAGAAGCTGAGCTGCCGTTTTTCCCTGAATATGAAAAAAAAGTACTGATGGTTTATGAAAGCAGAAATGTCACTTAAAAGATGAGATCAGAACAAATTCTCTTTTTCAACAATCCCAATTACCTACTAAATTAATTCAAGTCTTTTAAAAATTCTGAATATGGCACTGAACAAAACAATTTTTTACTAAACATTTATATTGACTACCATCTATTGTACTTTAATTTACGTTCTCACTAAAGAGCCATTGTTGCAAACCCATTTCAGGGCAAATAAATATATTAAAACATCATACATTTTTGTGAAAAGTCTGAAATACACTACAATTCTAAAATGCTGATTGGCTGCTCAAGAAACATTTATTATTATTACCAAAGTCCCTTTAAGGTGAGTCATTTAACTCAACGGCCATCTTTGAAATGCCTCTTGAACGCTCTTGAATGTCTCTTTGAATGGGGAAACATATAATTCTGCAAAACTATTTGCCAAGCTTACGATTAAATTTCATAATTAAAATCATCAATGAAATCCGTCTCATAAATTTTGTTTCTAAACGGTCGAAATCTTGACCAATAAATCCTGCATTTTTCCACCTGGACAAAGATAATGCGCATGAGTCTCTCTCTAAACTGTTTCTATAGTAACCGGAGCCGGCAGCTGCAGTGATGCCATGACTTCACTAATCAACAATTGGCTCTTTCATTTAGAAGGCGGGGCTTATTCACCATATTGGGTGTTGCACTCGCTCCCATTCAAAGTGATCAAAGTGCACCGTCTTCCTATAGTCTTTGTTAATATTATTATCAATGTTCAAAACAGTTGTGCTTCTTTATATTTTTGTGGAAACCATAATACATTTCTTCAAGATTCTTTGACAAAGTTCAAACGAAAACAGCATTTCTTTGAAATGGAAAATTTTCATAACATTAAAAATAGAGGTGGGTGATATGACAAACCATATCTCATGACATGAAAAATTGAATTTCACGATAAAGATATATATCACAATAGTTATTTTTGTTATTAAAAATAAGAACAAAAGCAAATTATCAATTAAATTTTTTACATTCAGGTACAGTAGGTTTATGTTACGTAGTAAAAAATTGAACAATCAAATGTAAAAAGACGACACTCCATAGTCTTTACTGTATGAATTAAACAGAAATAGATTCTTAAAGCCAGAAAAGTTATTCAGTCAAAGAGCAGTGAGTGATTTTCCCTTTTCTTTTGTTGTTTGATTAATATTAATAAAAGAGACAACAGCAGGTTTATTAGGCTGCGGTCACTTTAAGGCAGAATGCACAGATCCAATATACTGATACACATACTGTTTTCACTGCAGTCATAACCGTAGACTGTAAAAAAAATATGGACGTAGTGTCCGTGACGTCACCCAAAGGATTCTGAAGAGCAGTTTTGAAGCGTAAAGTAGGGTCGAGCTGGCCGTTGCCATCTTGGCAGCGCGTCACTCCCAGATAATAGAAAATGGGCAATGAAGCGGGACGTGGGTGGAGCTGAGGTGACACGATGACTAACAGAGAGCAGATAAATGGCTATCCACCTGTCACTCGAAGTGGCCACGCCCTTAATTATGCAGAACTTTAAGGCTTTATATAATGTAAACGAATGAGTTATAAAAAAAAAATTCACCCCCTTACAGTTGACATGAAGGGCAAAATTAGCCGTATAGACCAAAACCACAATTTGTACCAGGCATGTTAACATGTAAACATGTTTTAATCTGCTGTAAAGTTGGCCATTTTAACATGAGCTCAATGAGATTCTGCTCCTTCTGGAGCCTGTCCCTAGCGGCCAGTCGATGAATTGCAGTTTAAGTCACTTCCGTATTGGCTTCAAGAGAAACTATGGGAGGAGCCGCTTGGTCATAACGGACGACATTAAAAGGGATAGTTCACCCAAAAATGACCGGTGTAAGACTGGCTGCATGGATTAATTCTACTCTTAAATTGTTTTTTTCTCAATTTCTCATTTCTTTCTTAACTGTTTACATTCACTTAAGACATAAATGCCTCCATTTAATTGCAAATACATGGTCACTTTGACACATAGGTAGGTGTACTTCACCGTTAAACCCAATCTGCTCTGTGAGCAGCGACTTCATGTCTCAGACAACACTGAGACAGTCTCTCAGAGAGCGCGTGCATGTACTGAAACAAGATCTTTTGCTACAAATTGTGCTTCAGCGGTTTAAGAATCACCTGTTTTTAAACCGCAATGCTTAAAAACACATGCAAATGATGCGCTTACGTGACGCAGCAGAGCAACGTCATGTGAGCATAACCACACAATAGAGACGATAGTCGAAAATCTCTCCCAGTTAATCGTGTCTACCGGTTTAATCGCCCACCCCTACAAACCGATATATAAACGATAGCAACATCTCAAACGACAGAAACGTTATATCGTCGCCACCAAGCCCCAATTAAAAAAATCTGTTATTTTTGATCAACTTAATGCATCCTTGCTAAATCAAAGTAGTAATTTACTTACTTATAAATATACTACCCTACACCTCTGAAGAGTATAGTGTATCTCAAGAACATATTTTCATATATTATGTATACAGCCAACAGCACCAATCAGATAAACTGATGCGTGTGGTTGTTGAAACACTCAACAGCTCTCACCTTTATTTTCGAGTTGTCATCCATCTCGTAATATCGCGCCAGTTTACTATCCACAAGTTCAGCCAACTGCTTTCCATACGCGAGAGCTGAATCTCTGCACAGGACAGAATCCAATGATTCAATGTCCATTCAAGCATCAGGTGTAATTTGAGCACATGTGAAGTGAATAAGAGTGTCTGTACCTCTTGTATCTGACTCCAGGGTACTCGTCCAGCGTGGCGCAGAGAGTTACGATCTGATCAGCGATCATCTCCAGCGTCTGATCTCGGTCCTGACTGCTGGGATTGTAGATGCTCTTGAAGGCCTCTGGGTTATCACAGGTGAACACCTGCACAGGTGACCCATAAAACACAGTCATAAACAATAAAACCAGACCAGGCTACATGAATTTCCAGAATACAGATAAACTCACTTGTGCTTCCTGTGGCAGAAATGAGATGTTGACCTCTTTACACACTTTAATGTGTTTGGCACAGTTCTTCTTCATCTTGTCAAAGAGCTCATCAGGACAGTCTAGGATCATTTCGATATAATGGTAATAAAAATGTCACTGTTGCTGAAAATAACACATCGTCAAGCTGATATTTTAAAACCAAATCAAGAGTTGAAGCAGTGAACTCACAGTCAGTGAAGAAGATATATGCAGCTTTGTACTTGGGTTTCGGATTGAAGTCCTTAATAAATGCATCAATACACTGCAAATATATAAAACATCCGGGTCATAAACGGATCATCACAGTAAAGCAAGTGATATTATGCGTCCACTACATGGACAAAAAGTATTACACAGCTCAATTATTGAATTCAGGTTGTTTCAATCAAAGCCATTCCCCCAGGTGAATAAAATCAAGCACCAAGCCACGCTGTCTGCCTTTATAAACATTTGTGAAGAAAAATGGGCCGTTTCAAAGCACTCTGTGAACGCCACCTTTGCATTAAAGTCAGTTTGTGAAATTTCATCCCTGCTATTCACAGTCAACTGGAAGTGGAATTACTGGAAAGTGAAAGCGTTTAGGAACAGCAGCAACTCCGCTAAGAAATGGAAAACCCCGTAAAGGCGCATTGAAAGTGACCACAGGGTGTTCTTACAGGAAGTCAAATTTGAGACCTTTTTAAAACATTAAGACCATAAAGATTGAAATGTAAGACCTATACGACGCATTACCAAAATTATTTAAATCAAAGAAATTGTTTAAAAAAATATATATATATTTTATTTCAATGAATTCAGTCATTGAAAAAGCATTAATTTAATTTACAGATAAAGCACTGACATTAGTAACCCTCCACAGCCAACAAGGTGCCAAATGCCCAAAACCTTAGGCGCAAAATGAAAATAGGCTAAAACAAACTTGCCCTCAAATAGATTACAAAACAGCATATTAATAGCCTAATCGAGATTGAACAGGCTACTCCAAACTAGGGATGCACGATTTGGGAAAGATATCTAATTGTGATTGTTCTGGTTAAAATCTGTTGTTGTTTTTGTTAAAAAATAGGGCTCGGGGGTCTGACGCCATTGCTTTGCCATGTTGATGGCCTCATTTGCTGCTACTCGGACTACTGGGCACTGTTTATAGACGTGCTCCCTCTCAGTCGTGTGTATTAATTTGGCGTTATTATTGGAAACCATGGTAAACCGTTGCTGCATTGTGGGGTGTAACACTGCATCACATAATCGCCATGGGAAAAAGGTCGAAAATGGATTAACTTTCCACCGCTTTCCTGCTTCGAGACGCAACCACGGAGACCAAGTATCCGAGGTAACAAAGAGTCGTCGGCTCGCTTGGATCGCGGCTGTAAGACAAACTGTTACCTGGGGATATGGTGTTGGCTGATCGCGGCTTTGACATAAAGGACAGTGTGGGACTTATGTGTGCCGAGGTAAAGATCCCTGCTTTCACAAAAGGACGCTGTCAGCTGGATGCAAGAGATGTGGGGGGCACAAGAAAAAATGCCCACCTCCGAATTCACGTGGAAAGGGTGATTGTAACCGTCCGCAACAAGTACACTATTTTGTCAGAAAGTAACGATTCACATGGTGTTGCCAAGCAAGGACGAAGACATGACATTTCTCTATAAGATTGTGTATGTATGTTGTGCTCTGACAAACATGAGCCCTAGCGTTGTGCTGAAATAAATGTGCATTAAATACAGCCATAAGTGTCTGTTGCATCCATACCCACAATCTTCAAAATAAATATACTTAAATCAGTATAATGTGCAAAAGCAAGAAGTGTCACAAAATCGCAATAACCGTATAATGTGTAAAAGCAAGAAGTGTCACACAATCAGATATTTTTCAGTGTTTATTTGCAAGTAGTGCAACCCGAGAACACAGAACGGTGCAGAATGCTTCAAGGTAAAAGGTTAACGTTACATAGGCTTCATGATCTGCAGCTCCTGAACCCATCCATTTGTGAACTGCAAATTTCATATGAATCCAAACCGTTAATAGTTCCAATTTTGTCCATATACCGGTCCCTGGCTTCCCTATTTAACGTATCCCGGTAAATTCCACATCCTTTTCGGGATTTTAACATAGTTTTTCTTTCTCCCAACTCTGCTTCTCTTCGTTCGATTTGCTGTATGTTTACATTCGTGAGGCCATCAACATGGCCGCCACGACCCAGAATGCAACGCAGCGCCCGACCCCTATATGGCCGTTTTTAAGACGTTTTAAGGCCTTAAATAAAAAAAAAAAATGCATTTAAGACATTTTAAGACCCCGCGGGAACCCTGGACCAACGTCGCTGAAGAGTTACAAACTTCCACTGGCATTAACATCAGCACAAAAACTGTGCGGCGGGAGCTTCACGGAATGGGTTTCCATGGCCGAGCAGCTGCAGGCAAGCCTTATGCGGCGTTCACACCGGACGCGATTCGCGCGAAGGTGGACGCGTGTACATTTTGAGTTTACTCGCGCGTGACATTCACTGCACAACAGACGCAAATTTGTGTCATGGGCGGGGCTTCCGCCAGCAGCTCGTCTCATTGAGAAATGGCTGACATAGAATGTGTTTACACGTCTGTTTTTGTTAAAATCTACTGTTAATGTGTGACAACGTAGTTTTAAGACTTTTTCAGTCGATAATGTAGTTGTTTAAAGCTCAAATCTGTGGTTTATTTATATAAAGAGTGCCTATTTGAACATTTTATCTGCTGTTTTCGGAGTTGTGAGCTCCAGCGGATCAGCGGCGCTCAGCGCTCTTCAAAGCCGGCGAGGGCAACCTTTCCTCGGCCAGTCCTTCTGCCGTCTGCCGCTGGCTCTGATGTCTCTGTGGTGTGTCTCGAGCTATAATCCGTCTTGTAAGGGCCGATCTTTGGTCTCATGGATCTATAATTTGTTCCCAGGCAAATCGTTTAGGCTGAGGGCAAAGATAAGTTTCATTACTTTATATTTTTAGGCTATAACTGTAGGTTGCAGTTGTAACGTTAGCCTACTAGCACTGACTTTGAATGTTTGACTGCATTGTTTGCTTTATTTCATGTATAGCTTGTTATACATTACTTATACTTTTGTATTATTGATCATACATAAACTTGCATTTAACAAAAAGAGACTGGGTTGTGTTTCTTGTCATTTAATGTTATCACAGTGATAATCATATTGTCTGAACCAGATATTAATATACAGATTTTCTCCTCATTGTTGTCACTACTAGAGCAAGCTCCTGATTGGTTAACGCGGCGCGAAATATCCACCAAAGTTCAGATTTTTCAACTTGAGCGAATCGCGCGCTCAAAACGCCCAATTCGCGCGAATCTCGCCGCAGAATGCCATTTCGCGTCTCTGCATTGACTTAACATGTAAATCACTCGCGCGAATCGCGTCCGGTGTGAACGCACCATTACATTGCCAACTACGATGTCAAAGCGTGGATGCAGTGGGGTAAAGCACGCCACCACTGGACTCTGGAGCAGAGGAGACGTGTTCTGTTGAGTGAGAAACACACTTCTCCGTTTGTCAGTCTGATGGGTGAGTCTGGGTTTGGAGGATGCCAGGAGAACATTACCCACCTGACTGCATTGTGCCAAGTGTAAACTCCGGTGGAGAAGCGATAATGCTATGGGGTTGTTTTTCAGGGGTTGGGCTAGGCCCCTTACTTCCAGTGAAGGGAAGTCTTAAGGCTTTATTTGGATGATGCTATGCTTCCAATTTTGTGGGAACAGTTTTGGGAAGGCCCTTTTCTATTCCAGCATGACTAAATAAAAGTATCTCCACGCCATCCAACACCTTTGTGATCACGAGCCAGGCCTCCTCGTCCAACATCAGCGCCTCACAAAAGCGCTACTGGACGAATGGGCAAAAATACCCACAGAAACACTCCAAAATCTTGTGGAAAGCCTTCACAAAAGAGTGTGGAAGCCATTAAAGCAGCAAAGGGGAACTAACTCCATTAATGTCTACTGGCACTTTTCCACTGCATAGTATGGCTCGGTTTGCTTTTCCACTGCAGTTTAGTATGACTTCAAAGTGGGTGGGATTATAGACTGAACCTTATTGTTGCGTCACCTCTACTGCCGCGACATCCTCATAAAAGGCTAACAAACACACAACACCGGAGCAATGGAGCATTTTGAGGGAATGATTTTCGGCATGTGGCTGTTTTTCACTGTGAGGCAAAGAAGTTCGTTTCTAGCGGGTTTGGTGTCTCGTGTCGCAAATCCAATGACACTGGTACTGACGATTCTCTCTGACCAATCAGTGATCAACAGTGTTTAGTAATGATCAGGGGCCTCATTTATAAAACTTTGCGTAGGATTTGGATTAGGAAACATAGGACGTGCGTACACACAGAAATATTCGGATTTATAAAACCGTGCGCACATCCTACGCAGTTTTCCCTTAATAAATCACAATCAATTCTAAATGTAGCGCAGCTTTTGCGGCTTCATGTCACGCCCATAGTTGCCCATAAATAGTCTGTGAAACGCCCACAAGTTAATATTCATCTATTGCGAAATCATGGCAAATACTGAGAGGAAATCAAAAAGACATAACTTCACTCAATGTGAAGTAGAAGTTATCGTTGGCGAGGTGGAAAAGAGGAGAAAAATATTTTTTGGAGGGCACAGTGTGGGCATTACTAATGCCAGAAAGGCACTTGAGTGGCAAAAGGTTGCAGACGCCGTAAATGCTGAAGCCTCACAACCTCGGACCATAGCCGAAAAAAAAAAAATGGTCGGACATCAAAGTCGAGGCAAAAAAGCGTCTAGCGCTCCATCGCCTGAGTGTGTCTGCCACGGGTGGGGGAGAGGGGACACCGGAGATGACCCCTCTTGATGAGAGACTGCCGGCAATTATTGGGGAATCCCTATTAATCCCTATCCCTATTATCTACGTGGAAATGGGAAATAGTTCAGTGCAAATGTAATTTCTTGCAGCTTTCTGAATGGTTGAGACATACGTCATACGTTATTTTATCAAAAATAAAACAAACTAAAGGCATTTGCATGAATACCATGATTCCGTAGCTGATGAAGAAATTTTACTAGGAAAACCCCAGTGGACAATTAATCTATCTATCTATCTATCTATCTATCTATCTATCTATCTATCTATCTATCTATCTATCTATCTATCTATCTATCTATCTATCTATCTATCTATCTATCTATCTATCTATCTATCTATCTATCTATCTATCTATCTATCTGTCTATCTATCTGTCTATCTGTCTATCTGTCTATTTAATTGCATCTATATCTGCTCCGCCAGACGGACACATTGACGAGAATATCAGTTTTGTACATTATTTCGTTCTGTTTACCATATTATTTATGAGGATGAATTGCATAACATGCCAATATTATTGCTGAACATATTTAACCTTTTTTTTTTTGCATTTCTGTTGTAATTTTCGTTTGATTTTGTTTGTTTTACACTGCAGATCGATCAAACGGGTGTTCGTGTAGGCTGTTAATTGTAAGACTTGCTTTGTGAAGTCTTCATGTTATTTATGAGAGGCAGTATTGCCATTTCTTTTACACAACGGTCTACAGTTTCACACACTTTCACGTGTTTCTTCCATCTGCCGACGGTGTCGCCATTTCTCATTTCACCCGTTTTTGTGCGTACGCCTGGGTCAGAGCTTGCGTGAAGGACCGCACATTTTCCCGTCACGTTTGCTTTTTATAAATACCAATTATTGGGTAGAGAGTGGCGTACGCCTTCTTTTGTGCGTACGCAACGTTTATAAATGAGGCCCCTGGTGTCCCAAAACTTTTGTCCATACGGTATACGTCTCCTGAACTCTGACCTTGGCAGTGGGGGTCATGAAGTAGACGGCCTTCATCTCTGGAACTGGTTCTCTGTTTTTGTACAGGTCCTCCACAACTGTGAACAAACGAAAGGTAGCACATTCACACAATAATTCCCCATCCAGTTCATTATGTATCTTGATATAGAGGAAACAAGAAAGCTTCCCTTTTGGAAAACACAGGAAGGAAGAGCGTCCGACTCTCACTTCACAATGAGGTTCAAACACTGGATCCACAGAACAACTGGATTTCTTTCTAACACACAGGATGTTCAACTGAACCTGGAGCCAAACATCTTCCCTCACTTACTTGTGATGCCCTCTGACATGAGATCGGACATTTTGCAGCAGGAGGAGAGGAGGCGGGTGGTAAACTGGTCCAGTATGAGGATCTGTGAGACACAGATTTGACATCAATCACAATTACGGAACAGGAATCGTTAGAGGGATACATTAGCCGAGCATAAAAACTAGCCTACGTCATCCTTTATTAACCCTCATGCCGTTCCAAACCTGATAATATTTTGAAGAAAGTTGGCGATTCCCATTGACTTTTTTTGCCCATACAATGGAAGTCAATGAGGTCCATCAACTGTTTGCTCGCCAACATTCTTCAAAATATTATCTTTTGTGTTCTGCATGAGAAAGAAATGTATACCGAATTCTCTCATTTTTGAGTGGACTATCCCTTTACATAATTAAGGATGTGTTCATGTTTGGTTGGATAAAAACGAACCCTGGTGCGATTGCTCAGTTATTGCAATGGTTCATCTGAATAACTGTGAACGATGCTGAAATATGAACACAATATGGACTAAAGACATGTAAACTAACCAATAACAGGAAGATGAGACCCTAAAAAGGACAGAATGCTCACGCATATCGTTTTTCTTTTCACGTCATAGTCGTGAGTTTGTCCATCACAGTTTCCTCATCTTGCAGCAGATCTTGGTTTGTGTGTGTGATGGAGGGATTCCTGTCGCTGTTTTGATTCCTATACACACTTTATAAGATCTTCACGAGTACCATCATATGTAGCTACACACATACAGCGAGTGCATTTAGCCCAGCACACAGCATTGATTTGGACATTCAGTAAGTTGCGTCAAAAAAGATGGATAGATAGATAGATAGATAGATAGATAGATAGATAGATAGATAGATAGATAGATAGATAGATAGATAGATAGATAGATAGATAGATAGATAGATAGATAGATAGATAGATAGATAGATAGATAGATAGATAGATAGATAGATAGATAGATAGATAGACAGACAGACGGAGAGACTGACAGACAGACAGACTGAGACAGACAGACTGGGACAGACTGAGAGAGAGACAGACGGAGAGACTGAGAGACAGACAGAGACAGACTGAGAGACAGACAGACGGAGAGACTGAGAGACAGACAGACAGACAGACAGACAGAGACAGACTGAGAGACAGACAGACGGAGAGACTGAGAGACAGACAGACAGACAGACAGACAGAGACAGACTGAGAGACAGACAGACGGAGAGACTGAGAGACAGACAGACAGAGACAGACTGAGAGAGACAGACAGACAGACAGACAGACTGAGAGAGAGAGACAGGCAGACAGACAGACAGACAGAGACAGACTGAGAGACAGACAGACGGAGAGACTGAGAGA